>NC_064631.1:150882561-151182800 GCF_023864275.1 Schistocerca cancellata | reverse complement strand
AATGTCGCGATTCGATAAACCGCAATCACGATAGGCTACAATCCGACCTTTATCAAAGTCGGAAACGTTATGGTACGCATTTCTCCTCCTTACACGAGACATCACAACAACGTTTCACTAGGCAACGCCGGTCAACTGCTGTTTGTGTATGAGAAATCGGTTGGAAACTTTCCTCGTGTCAGCAAGTTGTAGGTGTTGCCACCGGCGCCAACCTTGTGTGAATACGCTGAAAAGCTAATCATTTGCTTATCACAGCATCTTCTTCCTGTCGATTAAATTTCGCGTCTGTAGTAGGTCATCTTCGTGGTGTAGCAATTTTAATGGCCAATAGTGTAGATATTAAGGTCTGAGGGCGTGTAAGGTAGGAAATAACTAAGAAGGGCGTGCAGTGTCGACAGGCATCTCCGCCGGCCGCGAGTAACGCCCCGCTCACAGCTACGCGAGAGGCGCCACTTTTGAACCACCCGCCAGCTCGCCGCCGTGGCGAGTCCGTTATGCACTGCTCGCTGTTCTGCGTCGGGTGGCTCCAGGATTGCACACCACCAGAAGACGCGGGGCTGGCGTGATATCACTGCTCCCAGCTCTGATTGGTTGGCACATCCTTTTAAGCAGTCGCACTTCATAGCTATGCTTAGATCAGCATTAGTGTTTGTGAGGAACAATACGAAGCTACTAACAAGGGGAGGTCTCCACGGTGAAATCAATTTTTTTGGTCTATACGGTGATGTAGGTTAACATCCTATGTATCACTCACTGCAGCCATTCATTCTGCTAACCAGACTGTTTTATTGGCAGTACACTTAGAAAATGTAACAGACCTACTAAGGAGACTGCCTACACAACGCTTGTCCGTCCTCTTTTAGAATACTGCTGCGCGGTGGGGGATCCTTACCAGACAGGACTGACGGAGCACATCCAAAAAGTTAAAAGAAAGGCAGCACGTTTTGTATTATCGCGAAATATGGGGGAGAGTGTCACAGAAATGATACAGGATTTGGGCTGGAAATCGTTAAAAGAAAGGCGTTTTTCGTTGCGACGAAATCTTCTCACGAAATTCCAATCACTAACTTTCTCCTCCGAATGCGAAAATATTTTGTTGACACCGACCTACATAGGGAGGAACGATCACCACGATAAAATAAGGGGAATAAGAGCTCGTACGGAAAGATATAGGTGTTCATTCTTTCCGCGCGCTATACGAAATTGGAATAATAGATAATTGTGAAAGAGGTTCGATGAACCCTCTGCCAGGCACTTAAATGTGATTTGCAGAGTATCCATGTAGATTCTGGCCAGGCGTCGTTTGCGCGTAATCGCCGAAAAAATTTCGAATTTTGTGTGACAATAGTATTAAAAAAGTTGCATTATATAATCTGGTTGCGTGATGTAACGGACGAGATAACAGCTTCACATACAGGGTGGTGTTGATTCGAATCTTATTAGTTGCAGTACGTTTTTTGTTTTGTTTTCAAATCTTCGTCGAATCGACTTTGATCATCATTTTTATTCGATTAATTGGTTTAAATGTAATTTATTTCTATTCTTTACCATATCATTTTAATCACTATATGTACTTTTTCATTCTTCATTTTTTTCTTAGTCATCCTTTCTCCAACAAGAATATTTTTAAAACAAAAGACAAAATAATCTGTTTGTGCAGTGGCGTGAAAAATGTATTTTTGTCACCAGATGCGAAACTTTTTTTGGACAGTAATCGTCAAACAAACATTGAAAATAATGCCTAAATACCTATTGCACCACGGAAAAACAGCGTAAATGAAAACCGGGTTTATAGGTAAAGAAACTTCAAGCAAAATAAAAAGAAATATAATGAATGCAGCAATGTGCACGAAGAAACAAGGTGATAAAACAAAAGAAATTACTTCGAAATTTAATGCATGAAATTAACACACATGAGCATACAATTCAAATGAAGAAAGAATGATAGGAAGAAAAATGAGAGCAAATGAAATAGATACGAATAAAATTATCTGACAAAGTAATGGAACTAAAAATTACATTTAAATCAATTAACTGAATAAAAATCATGATCAGTCATTCCGATAGATTTAAAAACAAGAGATTTCCTTCACCTAATGATATTCGAATGCACAACAGCCTGCATGCGAAGCTCTTACCCTATCCATTCCACGAAGTAACCAGATTATATAACGCAATTATTTTTAATGCTACGGGGTGTCACGCAAAATTCAGAGAACTGTTTTTGGTCAAGTATTCGCAAAGGAGGGCCCATCAGTGAATAGCTGCTGTGTGTGATACCTGAGATTTTAACCTAAATCACAGCATTGTTGGTTTCAGAAAGTAGATCGCACCGCTGGGGACCTGTCCTTGTCAGTGTTATTAATGTTGAGCGACTTACATACATTAGTCAACATTAAAGACAATGTGGTCCTATCATCGTCGTTACTATCATTTCTATAGAACTCGGCACCACAGAAGTACCAACAGCATCAGCATTTCACGTTACACGTAAGGGGACGTTCCATTAAATACTTAAGATTTCCTTCACAATTTGGACCCCCCCCTTTCCTGTCTCACTCCCTCCCTCCCCCCCCCCCCCCACGGCTTCGTGACATTTGAAAAAATTGTGTGGGGCCTCCCCCCTTCCATCCTCAGGTGAGGTTTACCCCGTAGTCGCGTAAAAAATAGGTGAAAATTAAATTCGAAAGAAATTGTTTTAAACGTTGATTGAAACACTTTAATAAGACCAGGTTTTATTTAGAAAGTGTAAGTATTTTTAAGATGCAATTAAAATACTTTTAACATGCAAACACTGAGTTTTATTCTGACGGATGAACAAAAAGGCTGCACGAAAATATACCTCAAAAATTGACCTTTATTTGTATATTATATACATTAAATATCATGAAACCCCTACTTTGCAGATGAAATAAAACATTGTACCTTCCTTTGAACCGAACGATTCCGTAACTCTTCGATCTCTAGACCTACATTCTCATTAAGAGACTACTTCACGATGAATTTCAGCTTAGTTTCGTTCCACAGACTTTTAATTCTTGCTCGCACGCGTGTTTCGACTTGTCGGTATGCTGCTTAACATGCGCATAATAAGAGTTTTGATATAAATTCATGCTGAACAAAAAATCGGACTTACATGCGTTGCAGAATATCACGAGCTATTCAGTGATAACCACGAGTGATTTCGACTAGACGCGGTAGAGAAATCCCAGAATGAAATCTGACACCCTTGCTGCGCTTGTCTCGACTCTGGAAATCCCAGGCATGCACACCCCGTGTAAAGCGTTCTGTTCAGAGATGGCCCCCAATATTAGGGGGCGCTATAACATTGTCTACGCTCGGGATTAATTATACAGGGTGAACATTAAAAGGAAAACCGACAAACTTAAGGGTCGGATTCCTGACTAAACGGAGGAAAAATGTATAATGAACATGTGCGGAAATGAATCGCTGACGAATGAAAATTCATTTGACCAGTGTCTTGCGTTCCTTGTGTGTTGCAGGCTGTATGCGTGACGTAACGTACTGTAAGGAGCATAATTGTGCGGTATTAATGTCCGGAACAAGTCGAGATGGTGTTCATGTACCGCCAACTGATGCAAACGGCAAAGAGGCACAACGGCTATACCAAAACAAGTACCCTCAGAGACATCAATCATATCTCTCAACATTTCAAACCCTTTTTGGGGGTTTGTGTGATCGTGGGTCCTTTTCACACAGATGAAGGTACAGGGAGCCGGCAGACAGCGCGTACGCCAGATTTGGATTCTACAGGTTATTGAAACGATCCCTGGTAAGTGCCAGGCAAGTGAGTGGCCGGCCAACATGCTGTAAGCCAAAGCACGATTGTGTGTATCCTGCATGCACACGCTGCTAACCCTAACGCTTGAAATGAGTGCAAGAATAATCAGCAGCGAATTTCCCTCTACGGGAAGGATTTAGCCGATAGTTATTGCACCAGACCATCAGAATTATGGGATTTCTGTCATCAGTGCAGTTTACCGCGAAGCATTCTTTACCAGAACAGGCACCATCCATCTGCTTAATCGCCATCGACACGGAACGTGGTCAGAGAATCTTCCATTCACCAGCGTGGCAACGATGCATTTCTGGACACATGTTCGCAAGACTTTTTTCCCTTCATTTTCAGTCAGGTGTCCGTCCCTGCAGTTTGTCGGTTTTACTAATGTTCATGTGTAGTTCAAAATGCTATGCGTTGTAATAATGTATATTCTCCGAATTAAAACGTTTATAAGAGATTTCCATTGCCTCTCCCCTTCTCAGTAAATGAGATTTGGTTTGATTTTGCCAGACACCTCGCCTAGTTTGAGCTAATGCAATTAATGAACGTCCCCTATTCAGGGTTGAATAACACTTAGGCGGTTTTTTGTTCTACTGATTTTTATTTGTATGAACTAGTTTTCTGTTTATTAGGACACCTTCAGATAAGTACTGGCTATTGTTTACAAGGTGCTTATTCTTACAAACAAAACATTCTGGACTAAGATACAACGCACTTACATACGATCTTTAGTTGTAGTATTCTTTGGAATTTTCAAACGGGTCTTCGGACTTTTTGTTCTGTAAAACTGTTCTTTAACATAATAAATAACATTTTATGGTTTTTCGGTACCATGTATGACAATAATTAGAATGATTTAGAATACACATTATTAGAAAACACATTATTAGAAAATTAGTTTTTTGGTATTTTTTGTGAACAGTTGCACTGGGCACTAATTGTTGGTTGTACAACAGAGTTGTTTTCTTTGGGTGTTACATTTTGTTGTTAGAAAATTGTGCATTAATAAATACCAAATATTACATTGTTACAGTTGAGTTACAGTTAGGAATGTAAAGACATAATGGATATTACATTATATTGGGGTGTGAATTTGTTTACTATTTGGACACCTTGTGGATAGTAGCAGGGTTACTGTATTGTGTACAGTTTAAGAGTGGTGATGTGCTCAGTTGTAATTGGACATTTAGGTCCAGCTGGGGATTTAGGGCTAGGTGTCTGTTAATTTCAAGTGCTTCAAGTAGGCTGAGTATACTTTGTTGACTATATGTAGCAATTCTGTGTGTGTGTGTGTGTGTGTGTGTGTGTGTGTGTGTGTGTGTGTGTGTGTGTGTGTTAGATATTTGTGTCGTCCTTTGAGCACATCTTCAGCAAAGGTGGAGTCTGATTTATTTAATATCCAGCTGCATTGATGTTCAGTCAGCCTTGTTGATATGGCCTGGCCCATTTGACCAATGTACAGTTTATTGCAGTCAGTGCAGGTTATTCTGTAGACCGCACTGCTGCTTAGTTTTTGTCCTTGCTGTTGAATAGATTAGGTATAGTGCCTCTTACATAAAATGTTTTATAGTTTCGCGATTTCAGTGTTTTGGCTAGTTTGTCTGATAGCTTACCTAGATATTGTGCATTACACCAGTTGATTTTTGGTGTGGTTGTTTTTGCAGAGGGGGCATAAATGTAGGGCAAGATTTTCCTTCTTTGTTTCTTGTGCAGGATTTTGTCAACTAATGCAGGGTTATAGCCATTGGTATATGCAGTGTATTTAATGGTGTCTACTTCTGTTTGGAAATTTTGTTTTGACTTTGGTATGAATGTGAGGCAATGCACCATGGAATGGAAGGCTGCATGTTTGTGTGTTATTGGGTGTTGTGAACGTGAGGGTATTGCTGTGTCTGTTGCTGTGGGGTATCTGTAAATTTTGAAAGTATGTGTATTTGTGGTGATATCTATGTTAAGGTCTAAAAAGATAATAAATTTTTCATGTAGCTCCATGATAAATTGTATGTCCATGAATATTTCAGCTAAGAGGGGACTGAGAGGGGGACCCCATTGCCAATCCTTCTAGTTGTTTGTAAAGGGTACCTTCAAATTGGAAATAATTTTGTTTCATACATGTTTGGGTGGCGAAATTTGTCTTCTACTTGTATTGAGTTGACACCTGTTCTGTGTAATAGTTCGGTCAGAATGTCAAGGCATTCTTGTGCAGGTAGGTTTGTAAATAAGCTGGTTACGTCAAAGGGTACTAGTTTTGCACTACTTGGTATTGGAAGGTCTTTGATTTTGTTAACAAGGTCCACTGAGTTTACAATTACAAACTTAGGTTTGAGTTTTGGTTTTGATACAGGAATGTAATTCTTTGCCAATTTTGTAGTCCGGTGCAGTGTAGGTTGGGACAAGTGGTCTTAGAGGATGGTCTGTTTTGTGCATTTTAGGGAGTCCACACAGTTTAGGAGCTGTTGGATTCATGTTGATCAAATATTTAGCATCACAAGCGTGTATTATACTTTTGTAGGACTTGGTTAAGTTTTTAATCATTAAAGGTTTTTGTGGGGTCTTTATTAAGGACACTGAAGGTATTGGGTGTGAGTTCTTTCACTTTTTCAGCATATTACTTTTGTCCAGGAGGACCACGGTATTACTTTTATCTGCTCTCGTAATAATTGTTTTGTTTTTGATGATTTTCTTCTTTAGGTCATTCAGTGCGTTGTCACTAGATCGAGTTGTAGTAGTGTTACACTCGAGCAATTTTTGTATTTCACGCGTTGTTGTGTGTTGGTTGCAATGTCGTTATTTATACTGTATTCTATATCAACTTCTAATACATCTAACTGCTTTGTGGAACGTTTATGATGAGAAGCATATGTGAAACCTTTTGCTAACACTTAGATTTCCTTTGTGGAAAGGACTGTTTCTGATAAATTTACCACTCGTTCAGAAAAGTTTTGTTTCGGTTTTGTGTTTAAGGTTGCACTTCGATCGCATAAGTTGTTTATTTTACGTTTCTGGCGTTTCAGTATACTCTGAGAGCAACCTGACTGGTATACAATCTGGACCAGAAGCCTCGCTTTTATTAAGTGATTTAAGCTCCTTTGAGACACCAAGTATATCTGTTTTTATGTTTCTCATCGTGGCAGTTGTTCTTTATTGGAATTGAGGCATATTTACTTCTTCTTTGGTGAAGGAGCGTCGGAAAATAGTGTTTAATACCTCTGCTTTAGTGGCAGTGTCATCAGTGACTTCACCGTTGTTATCACGCAGTGAAGGTATTGGTTGCGTCTGGTCAATGGTGTGCTTTATGTATGAGGTGGAGTTCCTGGTGTCCGCTGGGGATCTGTCTCGCTGGGCGCCCAGACACAATGTATGTCGATCGCACAGGTACTCATATGGTGGCAACAGGTGACCCTGAGGCGTAGACTGCCTCATTCAGTGTTCCATGCCTTCCCAGTCTCAAGATTACGTAATCCTCCAGTGGAATTTTGGCGGTTTTATCCACCAGCTGGCTGAGCTACGACAACTTTTAAGCTTTACACCTGCTTTCTGCATTGCACTCCTGGAAACCTGGTTCTCGGCAATGCAGACCCCTGCCCTCCGCAGTTATAAGGCATATTACAGGAACCGTAGTGACTATAACAGTGTGTCAAGTGAAGTTTGCGTTCATGTCCTGAAGTCATTATGTAGTGAATCTGTGCCCCTTCAAAACCCCTCTTGAAGCTGTGACTGTCAGAATAAGGACGATGCTGGAAATAACTGTCTGCAATGTGTATCTCCGTCCAGATGGTGCGGTACCCATGAACGTATTGGCTGCACTGGTTGATCAACTCCCTAAACCTTATCTTCTCTTTGGAGATTCTAAAGCGCATAACCCCCTGTGGGGTGACTCCATGCTTACTGCCCGAGGTAGGCAGGTCGAAAATTTACTGTCACAATTCGACCTCTGCCTCTTAAATACAGATGCCCCAGTGTGGTTCATGGTAGTTACTCGGCAATTGATTTATCAATTTGCAGCCCAGGACTTCTCCCATCTATCAACTGGAGACCACATGAGCTGTGTGGTAGTGACCACTTTCCCATCTTCCTGTTACTGCCGCAGTGTCAGGCCAACAGATACCTGCCCAGATGGGCTTTAAAAAAAGGCATACTGGGAAGCCTTCATCCTTGCTGTCACCGCTGAATCTCCTCCACGTGGTGCCATAGATGTCGTCGTTAAGCAGGTCACTACAACGATCGTTTCTGCGGCGGAAAACTCGATCCCTCGTTCTTTAGGGTGCCCCCGACGAAAGACAGTCCCTTGGTAGTCCCCGGAAGTAGCTGGGGCAATAAAAGAGCGTCGGCGAGCTCTGCAGCTACATAAGCGGCACCCTTCCCTAGAGCAACTCATAGCTTTTAAGCGGCTCCGTGCCCGCCTTCGCCAGCTTATAAAACGATGGAAACAGGAGTGTTGGGAGCCACGTCACCTTCGCAAGTCTGGACGACGATCAGATGTCTTTTGGGTACCAGACTCCAGCAGGTGTTCCTGACATTAACATCAATGGCGTGTTACCTACCGACGCAAACGCCATTTCCGAGCACTTTTCTGAGCGCTGTGCTCGAGCCTCTCCGTCGGAGAACTGCCCCCAGCGTTTCGCGCACTCAAACAGCGGATGGAAATGAAAGTCCTCTCGTTTACTACACGCCACAGTGAATCCTATAACGCCCCATTTACAGAGTGGCAGTTCCTCAGTGCCCTTGCACAGTGCCCCTGCACAGCTCCTGGGCCAGATCGGATCCACAATCAAATGATTAAACATCTCTCGTTTGAATACAAGCGACATCTCCTCGCCATCTTCAACCGGATTTGGTGCGGTGGCGTCTTTCCATCACATTGGTGGGAGAGCACAATCATCCCGGTGCTCAAACCTGGTTAAAACCCGTTTGATGTGGATACGATCCACCAGCCTCACCAATTTTCTTCGTAAGCTGCTGGAACGTATGGCGTGTTGGAGGTTGGGTTGGGTTGGGTTGGGTTGGGTCCTGGAGTCACGTGGCCTACTGGCTCCACGTCAGGGCGGCTTCCGCCAGGGGCGCTCTACCACTGATAATTTTGTGTCCCTCGAGTCTGCCATCCGAACATCCTTTTCCAGACGCCAACACCTGGCTGCAGTCTTTTTTTGACTTACGTAAAGCATACGACACGACCTGCCAGCGTAATATCCTTGCCACATGGCATGCGTGGGGTCTTACGGGGATCGCTCCCGATTTTTATCCAGTACTTCCTGTCGCTCCGTACTTTCCGTGTTCAAGTCGGTGCCTCCCATATTTACCACTGTGTTCAGGAGAATGGCTTTCCGCAGGGCTCCATATTCTCTCTCTTTCTAGTGGTTATTAACGGTGTAGCAGGAGCTGCAGGGCCGTCGGTCATACCTTCTGTGGTGTCACCGCCAGACACCACACTTGCTAGGTGGTAGCTTTAAATCGGCCGCGGTCCATTAGTACATGTCGGACCCGCGTGTCGCCACTGTCAGTGATAGCAGACCGAGCGCCACCACACGGCAGGCCTCGAGATACGTACTAGCACTCCCCCCAGTTGTACGGACGACTTTGCTAGCGACTACACTGACGAAGCCTTTCTCTCATTTGCCGAGAGATAGTTAGAATAGCCTTCAGCTAAGCCCATGGCTACGACCTAGCAAGGCGCCATTAACCATTTCTAGAGAGTCTCACTTGTATCATCAAGAACGCTGTATACAAATGATGGATTAAAGTTAAGTATTCCAGCAGCTACGTACTTTTCTTTATAGCATTCATTACGTATCCTGTTTCAGACCTAACGCCAGCCTGCGTGAGTTGACGCGTGCATTTCGGCCTCCTCTCTCAATTAGTGTGCGTTGTGTTGGCTAATCTGCCGACACAACACCTTCTCTGTATGCGGATGACTTCGCATTTCGTACTGCTCCTCCAGTACTCGTGTTGCAGAGCGGCGCCTACAGGGAGCCATTCACAAGGTGCAGTTATGGGCTCTAGCTCACAGCTTTGTTTTCAGCCGCGAAGTGGTGTTACGCATTTCCGTCGGCGTCGCACCGTTCATCCAGAACCAGAACTTTACCTTAATGACGAATCACTCACTTTAGAGGAGACACACAAGATTCTTGGGACTGGTTTTCGACGCCCGATTCACTTGGCTTCCTCACCTTCGTCAGCTTAAGCGAAAGAGCTGGCAGCACCTCGATGGTCTCCGCCGCCTGTGCAACACAACTGGGGTGCAGATAGCTCTAAGCTGATGCAGCTGTAAAGAGCCCTTGTTCAGTGCCGTCTTGACAATAGGAGTCTGGTCTACGGTCCGGCGGTGCCCTCAGCGTTGCGTTTACTTGACCCAGTGTACCATTGTGGCGTTCGCCTAGCGACGGGAGCTTTCAGAAAGAGTCCGGTGACCAGTGTCCTGGTGAAGGCTGGAGTCCCTCCGTTGAATGTTAAGACGTACACAACTGCTGGCCAGTTACTTCGCACACGTTCGCAGTTATCCTGCACATCCGAATTACCGTCTCCTTTTCCCAACCACTGCGGTTCATATCCCGAATCGGCGACCCAGCCCAGGGCTTACGATTTCGTTTCGCGTCCGTCATCTTCCCTCTGAACTGGAGTGCTTTCCTCCTCGAGGTCCATTCACGTACACCTCCATGGTGTACACCTAGGCCGCAGATTCTTCTGGACCTTTCGTATGGCTCTCCGCTATCACTTTCTCTCGATTCTCGACTTGTACCGGGGCCATAAAGTGGTTTACACGGACGGCTTGATGGCTGATGCTCACGTCGGCTTTGGGTGTGTTCATAGAGGACATATTGAACAGCGCTCCATGCGAAATGGCTACACTGCTGGGTTGGCGGCCATATCTTGTGCTCTTGAGCACATCCGCTCGTGCCCTGGCGAGTCTCTCCTGTGTACTCACTGCTTGAGCAGTCTACAAGCTATCGACCAGTGCTACCCTCGCCATCCTTTGGTAGCATCCGTTCAGGAGTCCAGCTATGCCTTGGAACGGTCCCCGTGTTTGTGAGAGTCCGAGGACACGTCGGAATGCCAGGCGACGAACTTGCCAACAGGCTGGCCAAATAGGCTACGCGGAAACTGCTTCTGCAGATTGGCATCTCCGAAACTGACCTGCGTTCTGTCTTACGGCGCACGGTTTTTCGGCTTTGGGAGACGGAGTGAAATAACAGTACGCACAACAAACTGCGTGTTACTAAGGAGACTACGAAAGTAGGTCGGTCTTCCATGTGGTCCTCTCGCAGGGAATCAGTTACCCTCTGCCGGATCCGCATTGGCCGTATATAGTTAACGCATGGTTACCTCCTCTGTAGCGAGGACCCATCTCGGTGTCGCTGTTGCTCACAAGTGACGGTCATCCACCTCTTACTAGCCTGCCCACTTTCCCAGCACCCTACCTTCGGTGTTGGTCGACAATGCCTCAACAGCAGCTATTAGTTTTAAGTTTTATTCTTGAGGGTGGGTTTTATCATCCTAGTGCTTTTAGGATGGAGGTTTTAATATGTTGCAGAGTGGCTGGCTTCTCCATTTTATTCTCATGGTCAGCCAGCCATGGTAATCTGCTCTCTTGTTTTGATCTCTTCATGTTTCTAGAGTACCTCTGCAGTTTTCTTGTCCGATTTTGTCCATTTTAGTGTTTGTTGCCCTTCTGTCATTCATGTGATTTTCTCCTTTCTTCCAGCTGTGTTTTGTATATCTCGATTATTTTACTCCCACTATTGTGGAATTATTTTAATCGGAACGAGGGACCGATGACCTAGCAGTTTGTCCATCCTCTCCCTCTGTTAAACCTACCAACTAATCGGAATATTGAATTCCTTAACGACTTCCAAAATGGAATGTCCCAGGCGTCCGAGTCCAACTACCACTGCGCGTTCGAGGACTGTTAATTCCCGTCGTGCAGTCCTAATCACGTCGGAAACAGTTTCACATGATTTACCTGAGAAGAAAGAACAGCTCCGCCAACGCACTGCCCTCTTATACCTTACGTACGCGAGACTACTGCTATCGGTATATGTGCATATTGCTATCCCATGTCTTTGTCACGTCAGTGTACAACGTAAGGCACACGATTTTTGCGGAACGCAGCCAACAGATCCATGCCTTGAGCTCGCTGCCCTATTTGGTAGAATATATTAACGGACATGGTTAGATTTGTCTTCCAGTCTCCGCTATTGTTTTGACTCTGGATTTCTAAAATATGTCTGCCTCCCTAAGTGCTTTCTGTGTCGTCACTGGAAATCACCGCCTGCGACAAGTTCAATGGCCCCACGACTAGAGCCGTGGTGGCGCCAGAACTACAAAGCAACGGCACTGGTGGCGGCGCGACTCTACTGTATGGCCCTATGGAGCCAAGGGGAGAGACGGTAGTGTGCTTCAGAGCAGAACGTGGGCATTGCGGAGGAGGCTGCACCTCATGAGGAGTTTGGGAGGCACCGTCGAACGATCGGGCTGGATGGATTTGACATCATGGCTGGGCAGCCGTGGTTGAGTTGGCAGCTGTGGTTGAGTTGGCAGCCGTGGTTGAGTTGGCAGCCGTGGTTGAGTTGGCAGCCGTGAAGAGATTGCTGGCAAATCATTCGCTGTATGGTACGCTGTCGAGCTGTCGTCCGGCCTTGTTTCGGAAGACATGGGTGAATATTGAGCACTGAAGACTGCGCAATAGAGGGAACTTGGAGGCATCGTTGGGCAGGATAATCTTGACAGGACGTCTGAGTAGCCATTCTATACTCGGCGGCCAATAAGTGGGTACTGACCTGGCACTGGAGTTACGGCTCACTGGGCTTGTTTGCCACACAGAGGTGACACAAATCTATCGACAGATTTGCACATAAACAGATGGCGGTAGTGTGGTGTACACAGGGAGTAACAGGGCAGTGCATTGGCGGAGCTGTCATCTGTACTCAGCTGATTCATGTGAAAATATTTCCACCGTGATTATGGCCGCACCACGGGAAGGAACTAACTTGGAACGCGGAATGACAGTTGGAGCTAGATGCATGGGGCATTTCGTAAATCGTTACGGAATTCAGTATTCAGAGGTCCACTGCGTCAAGTGTGTGCCGAGAATACCTTACTTCCGGTATTACCTCTCACCACGGACAACACAGCGGTCGGAGGCCTTCACTTAACGACCGAGAGATCATGCGTTTGAGTAGAGTTGTCAGTGCTAATAGGCAAGCAATACTGCTTGAAATAGTCGCAGACATTACAGTGCGACGTACGAAGAACGTATCCGTTGCACAATGAGGCTTAATTTGGCTTTTAATGGGCTATGGCAGTGCTTGCTAACAGTAAGACATAGCCTGCGATTTACAATAGGGTTTTGGAACATAGACTGTGTTCGAACATTATGAAGTACCTCGAAGAAAACGGTTTATTGACACAGTCAGCACGGACTCAGAAAACACCGATCTTGTGAGACACAACTAGCTCTTCATACTCACGAAGTAGTGAGTGCTATCGACAGGGGATGTCAAATTGAGTCCATATTTTTAGATTTCCAGGAGGCTTTACACACCGTTTCTCACAAGCAGTTTTCTAACCAAAGAGCGTTCCTATGTAATATCGTCTCAGCTGTGCGACTGGATTCGTGATATCCTGTGAGAAAAGTCACAGCTCGTAGTAATAGACGGAAAGTCATTGAGTAAAACAGAAGTAATATCCGGCGTTCCCCAAGGAAGTGTTACAGGCCCTCTATTCTTCCTGACCTATATTAACGTCATAGGAGACAATCTGAGTAGCCGTCTTAGATTGTCTGCAGATGATGCTGTCATTTACCGTCTTGTAAAGTCATCAGATGACCAAAACTAATTGAAAATGATTTAGATAAGGTATTTGTATGGTGCGGAAAGTGGCAATTGACCCTGAATAAAGAAGTGTGAAGTTATTCACACGAGTACTAATAGACCTCCACTACTTTTCGATTACGCGATGAGCCACTCAAATCTGAAGGCTGTAAATTCAACTAGATACTTATGGGTTACAATTACAAATAACCTAAATTGAAACAATCAAATAGATGTTGTAGGTAGAGCAAACTAAAAATTGATTCATTGGCAGAACACTTAGAAGGAGCAACAGGTCTACTAAAGAGACTTCTTACACCACGGTTGTCCGCCCTATTCTCGACTTGGGATCCGCATCGGGTGGGACTGACTGATGACCTGATGACTGATGACCTGGTTTTATATTATCGCGAAGTAGGAGAGATGGTGCCGCAGACATGATACGTGAATTGGAATGGCAATCATTAAAACAAAGGCGTTTTTCATTGTGAAAGGACCGGGACCTTCTCATAAAATTTCAGTCACCAGTTTTCTCCTCCGATTGCGAAAACATTTTGTTGGCGCCCATCTACATGGGGTGAAATGATCATTACGATAAAATAAAAGATATCAGGGATCACACAGAAAAATTTAAGTACTCTTTTTTCCCGCGCGCCGTTCGAGAGTGAAACAGTAGAGAGACAGCTTGAAGGTGGTTCATTGAACACTCTGCCAGGCACTTTATAGTGAATAGCAGAATAATCACATAGATGTGGATGAAGTTCCTCTCTTGGGTTCGTGATCATATCAGTAGGACAATACATGACTGGAAAACCGTGGCCTGGTGAGATGAGTCCAGATTTGAGTTGGTAACAGCTGATGGCAGAGTTAGTGTGGCGTAAACCCCAAGAAGCCATGTAGTCAACAAGGCACTGTGCAAGCTGGTGGTGGCTCCATGATGGAGTGTGGTGTCTTTCCGCTACTTTAAGACCATTTGCAGCCGTTCATGGACCTCATGTTGCCAAACAACGATGAAATTTTTATGGTCGACAGTGCTCCAGGTCACTGGACCACAATTGTTCGCGACTGGTTTGAAAAACCTTTGGACAATGGTTTGGCCTCCCTGGTGGCCAAACATGAAACTCATCGAAAATTTATGGGATGTAAACTAGAGGTCAGTTACTGCACCGATAACATTTTTGCAGTTATGGCCGGCTGTAGAGGCAGCATGCCTCACTATTTTCAACTCGTTGTTGAGTCCATGCCACATACATTTGCTGCGCTAAGCCGTGCAAAAGTGTTGGGACACGATTTTAGGAGGCACAGCATGTCTGTCATCTCAGTGTAGACCTGTCTACCCGGCCTCTTTCTGGCAGGCACGTTTTGGCGCTATCTATTTAGCTTTGAGAGTCTGTTGTACGGTCCTCGTAATATTTCTGGCTTTACAGCCGTCCTGTTCGGCTAGAAGATGATCTTTGTAGAGCAGTTGAGAAGGCAACACTGGAAAGATGACATAATGTTTGAATTACCGATGACAGTTTGTTCGTACGGGTATCGTGAGAAAGACCGCGTAAATTGTGGTCCTTCTCCGCGATTGGCAGCGCGCCAATATGATGATCTAGTGTTACTGTACTAATATTAGAGAAACTAAACAGTATATTTACTTGTATTTCATTCAAAAGTATCTTTCAATAGCAGGCTATCATTCAAAAATGTTAATTACCAGCGGAATAGCAAACAGTTGCTGAACGAAAAGGCAGACGAAACACTTCGGTGATCTTCGGATCGCGCTATGGATGGATGGAAGGAAGGAAGGAAGGAAGGAAGGAAGGAAGGAAGGCAGCGTGGTCATCGGTCTCATCGGATTAGGGAAGGATTGGGAAGGAAGTCGGCCGTGCCCTTTCAGAACCACCATCCCGGCATTTGCCTGGAGTGATTTAGGGAAATCACGGAAAACCTAAATCAGGATGACCGGACGCGGGATTGAACCGTCGTCCTCCCGAATGCGAGTCCAGTGTCTAACCACTGCGCCACCCCGCTCGGTAGCGTGGATGGTGGGCGAAGTGGTTCAGCTGTAAGGTCAGAGCCGGTTCGCTAACCACAGAGGACAGAAAAATGGCTCTGAGCACTATGGTACTTAACATCTATGGTCATCAGTCCCCTAGAACTTAGAACTACTTAAACCTAACTAATCTAAGGACAGCACACAACACCCAGCCATCACGAGGCAGAGAAAATCCCTGACCCCGCCGGGAATCGAACCCGAGAACCCGGGCGTGGGAAGCGAGAACGCTACCGCACGACCACGAGATGCGGGCCACAGAGGAGAGACATGGTGCCTGTCGTGGTCGGTGTCAGTTAAGCGTTTATTAGCAGTTTATGTGTACATGTAAATGACAACAGTTTGATAGTAATTACACACACAGGCAGTTCATTGCTTTGATTTGATGAAAGTGTGAAGATTCGAGATTATTTGTGACTCATGAAGTGCAAGATAATTGTGCAGCTTCTCATAGTCTGCTAATAAGAGTGGCATTCCGTATAAACGAAGTAATTGAAAATTTAATTATTCAAACAAAATCAGTTGCTCGCTAACAGTCTATTGCAGCCTCAAGATAACGGATTGACGACCTACGTGCTGTTTTCTGCGCTGGGGAAAACTACTATAGAAGACTGCAGGTTGGTGAACATTAATTAGAACATACGCACTCAGGGCGGTGGAAGCAAGTAGGCACCTCACGTGTAATGCAGACTTAGTACAAATGAGATCAGTGACACGTCATCTGTGGTAACACAGAGGAGATATGGAGATGAAAGGTTTATCACAGGAACGTATATATCTCCCTCACTCTCTTTTCCAACTTGCCGTATCCTTCCTAAACTTTGGACGTAAATAGTTATCTACTTTTCCGATATAACTGGTAGTGTTCAGATTTTCCTTTGCACATCCGAATCTAGTCAGTGCTAGAGACAGTAATGATCACTGCACGCAAATTCAGTCTTATAGACATACTGCTATTTCTGTGTGCGGTGTATTGTTTATTCAGTGCAGTTCTGCTGTGGTATTAGTCAACCACACTATTATCGTACCTGGGAATAAGGGCGCTTCGGAGGGCTTACCTTCAATTTTATCTTAATAGTCAGAGGACACGCTGAACCACTTGATAGTTATGCACAACTGTCTTGACAGTCTTGACTGTCTTCCTCAGCCAGCAATGTGACTGTTTACTGCGACGTCACCGTGGTATTTCCGATAACGGCTACGTGAGATAAAGCGCAATAGTATCGTGGTCCCGTAATACTCACTGAACCGCGTATGTTATTGCACTTGTTGCCAGGTCGTAGAGCACGTATAATTCCAACAAATCTTGACATCATCTGCTAGAGTGCTTTCGTTTCGATCTGTTTTTGTCTTGCAATGACTGTGTTCGAAGCCTTGCGTCGTCTGGTTAACATTTTTGTCATAAATCAACTCTGCGTACAAAGTCTAAATTTTGAGAACTTGCGGAAGCAGTTTCAAATCTCTTCGCTGTAATTTGTCTGTTAATATTTTCTATACATTATAATTGTGTTCTTGGCCGTGTTGTGTTTGCCGTAATTTAGAGTATGCTTTCGTGTAAGAATTCTCACGGTTATAGCAACCTTGTAAATGGTGCTCTGGTCTGGTTACAATACTTTCTAAAGCATTTCAGAATATTTTGATTGTACTTATTTTAGTGAGCAGTCCTGTGTAATGCAGTTATTCCAGCTGTTTTTTGACATTATGCGGATATTCTTGGGGCCCGTTAGCTGTTTTTAATTTCGTTTTGTTTGATGTGATGCCTTGGAATTGTGGCCTGATTCAGAGACTGTTAATACTACTGAATGATGCAAATTTATAAGGCATGTCATTCTTAAATTTGTGGGAATTATTATAAAATAGTTTTTTTTATTAAATGAAAATTTGAAGAGTGGATTACTCGCAGGTCAGTCCAGTCCTACCACTCCCAGTAATGGCAGACTTTGTTAAAAATACAACCGTCAATCAGTTTTCATTTTCACCGAAAATGGGCAACTAATTCGTATGTGGCGAGCGCGGTGTCGAGGTGTTTTACCCAAAGTGTGTACACGCACAGGGCCGTGCGCTAGATAGTAAACACTCGATTATTTTCACTTGGTTTCTCTCTAGGCGTACTTTACTTTTAGCTCTATTGTGTAGCTAAGAATAACAGAAGATAGGGTAAAATAACTTCGAGTTGGCGGCAAACAGGCGGCTACCTCCGGTGCCAGAAAGGTCGCCTTCATGGGGACAAAAGTCGCACCAGTGACTAACGCTTCTGGCAGCCGCCCTTTCACTCGGCCACAAGTACTGGCGGGCTAAGAAGTTAATGCCCATAGCGTTAAAACTATTCTGACATCAAGAAATTTCGATTGACATGTCAATTTTCGTCCTTGATCAGTCACAGTACACTTTAATAAACGTGTAAGTTCGTGTTTAATATAGTTAAGTTACAAAAGAAGGTATATTTTGAAACATGCTAAAGTTAAACTGTAAACTTCAAAGCAGTGCGTGGATCAAAACAAAATGTCCAGACACTCTGACCAAAATGGTACTGAAACAGAGGATGACAGACTAAAGGCCGAAATAATTTTTCCAAAGCTGTTTCACAGAGGAAGACTGCAGTGTAGTTCCTTCTCTAGATTGTCGCACAGATGACAAAATGGTAGATATCGAAATAGATGACACAGGGATAGAGAATTAAAATCTCTCAAAAGAGGAAAGGCCGCTGGATCTGATGGGATACCAATTCGATTTTACACAGAGTACGAGAAGGAACTTGGCCCCCCTTCTTGCAGCGGTGTACCGTAGGTCTCTACAAGAGCGTAGAGTTCCAAAAGATTAGAAAAGGACACAGGTCATCCCCGTTTTCAAGAAGGGACGTCGAACAGATGTGCAGAACTATAGACCTATATTTCTAACGTCGAGCAGTTGTAGAATTTTGGAACACGTATTATGTTCGAGTATAATGACTTTCCAGGAGACTAGAAATCTACTCTGTAGGAATCAGCATGGTTTTCGAAAAAGACGATCGTGTGAAACCCAGCTCGCGCTATTCGTCCACGAGACTCAGAGGGCCATAGACACGGGTTCCCAGGTAGATGCCGTGTTTCTTGACTTCCCCAAGGCGTTTGATACAGTTCCCCACTGTCGTTTATTGAACAAAGTAAGAGCATATGGACTATCAGACCGATTGTGTGATTGAAGAGTTCCTAGATAACAGAACGCAGCATGTCCTTCGCAATGGAGAGAAGTCTTCCGAAGCAAAAATGATTTCAGGTGTGCCGCAGGGGAGTATATATATATATATATATATATATATATATATATATATATATATATATATATATATATATATATATATATAACCTTGTGGATAACATCGGAAGTTCACTGAGGCCTTTTGCGGATGATGCTATAGTATATCGAGAGGTTGTAACAATGGAAAATTAGACAAGTGTAATGTGCTGCGAATACATAGAAAGAAAGATCCTTCATCATTTAGCTACAATAAAGCAGGTCAGCAAATGGAAGCCGTTAGTTCCATAAATTACCTCGGAGTAGGTATTAGGAGTGATTTAAGATGGAATGACCATATAAAATGAATCCTCGGTAAAGCAGATGCCAGACTGAGATTCATTGGAAGAATCCTAAGTAAATGCAGTCCGAAAACAAAGGAAGTAGGTTACAGTACACTTGATCGCCCACTGCTTGAATACTGCTCAGCAGTGTGGGATCCGTACCAGACAGGGTTGATAGAAGAGATAGAGAAGATCCAACGGAGAGCAGCGCGCTTCGTTAGAGGCTCATTTAGTAATCGCGAAAGAGTTACGGAGATGATAAACTCCAGTGGAAGACTCTGCAGGAGAGACGCTCAGTAGCTCGGTACGGGCTTTTAAGTTTCAAGAACATACCTTCACCGAGGAGTCAAGCAGTATATTGCTATCTCCTACGTATATGTCGCGAAGAGACCATGAGAATAAAATGAGAGATTAGAGCCCACACAGAGGCATACCTACAATCTTTCTTTCCACGAACAATAAGAGGCTGAAATACAAGGGAGAACCGATAGATGTACACAAGGTACCCTCCGCCACACACCGTCAGGTGGCTTGCGGAGTATGGATGTAGATATAGTTTAAGTCATTGATGACCCTAGATTTTTCGGGCCTGTGTGGGAAATCCTATGCAGTGGAAACTCCTGTTACATGTCATTTGATCATTTGACCTCCATCTTACCCTTCTGACCTGGTTCAAGCCTCATTCACGAGTCTGAGAGAGTTTAGGCAACATGGTTGAGTAGACGTTCACAAAATACACCGACGTCACCCTTCTGAATGGCGAAGCTCACGGTCATGGAAAAGCTGCTCATAGTCTTCATCAATATCGTTCTCCATGTCAGACTACATCGCATATGATTTTCATCACAATTACGCAACGGCTTCAAAAAAGTATACCTTCACTGTAAGGAAGCGTGACAGGTGCTCCAAGGAGACGCTACGCACTCGGACTGGTAGCCGTACTGCATCACGTTGAAGAGAACGCGTCAAAGAGTACACGAGCAATTTCTTTGGCTATTAATGAATGGAATTGTAGAGAAAGTGATGTACCGGGTCACGTCTGATCAGTTGCTTATAAACGTGGCCCGTTACCGACTAGTTTTAAAATGGTTGTTTCCGGATATGCGTTGCAGTTCATAATACTATCTACTCATTCCTCTCAACAACATCGTAACGGGCACTCCCGAACGCCCCGTATAACTGCACACGCACAGTGTTTCATTGATTACCGTTAGGCACTACCATGGATCGTTATACGTTTAGAAGGGTGGGGATCTTGAATGGGTGGCGGGAATCATGCTACAGAAGAAAAGACAGATATCCCGACGTCAAGATGAGCTGTTTGCCGATGGGAAAAAGGGCTGTTGAACTGATATAGTCTATAACTGTACATAGAAGGTAACACTGTGGATTTCGATGACGTATTGGAGATTTTAATGCGTACAGTATGGGGATGCAATTTCAATTGGGGATTCTTCTTCTTCTACAGTAGATCTGCCTTACAGTAAGCACTAACTGGACGTTTTCTAGTTTTCCTATGTCCCTTGCTTTTCCTGTAACCAGGTAGTAACTGTGTCCATTATTTTATGGTCTCAAATATTGCAACCCTTCTTTTTCGTATCCCGCCCTGAGATATTTATTTCTGTGACTATTTGTTGCAGAGAAATTCTTCCCAATGCACGTCCCAAAGAACATATCGCTTTATTTTTTCCACTCTTCTTCCCTCTACTGTTGGCTATGTATTTCATCGTTCCTCATTCTATCGGGCCAATTTGCTTAAGTCATTTTTGCCGCTACAGAACAGTCTAAAAGACTTTTTATGAATGTCCTCAAATAACTCACAATACTACTCTATAGAAAGCAATTTTTTGCACAAGAAACTTCCTGCCAGATTAAAACTGTTTGCCGGACCGAGACTCCAACTCGGGACCTTTGCCTATCGCGGGAAAGTGCTCTACCAACTGAGCTACCCAAGCACGACTCACGACCCGTCTCACAGCTAGTTCGCAGAAGAGCTTCTATGAAGTTTGGAAGGTAGGAGACGAGGTACTGGCAGAATTGAATCTGTCAACAAAACAAAGGTATCAAGACGCTGGTGCGAGCTATCCGAAAATATTGCTCAGGTGTGTGGGACCTGCATCATATAGGACAAGCAGTGGATGTCTAACATAAAGGGAAGGGCATTAGTAGTAGTCTCAGGTTTTTGAACCTGTTGGGGCGAATTAGTCATAGTGACGGTAAAGAAACTGAAGTGGTGGGTTACTCAAGATAGACGCAAATGATTTCGAGAAAGCATACTTAGGAAGTTGCCGATACCGGCTTTAAGTGATGACTTTAACAATACATAACAAGTAATCTAGCTTACTTCACTATAATGTCTAGGATACTAGTTATTCACATTGCGATCTACCTGGATCCTAAACACTGAATTCCATCTGCTGCTTGTGTAAAATTGACTGACGGTTCAAACATTTAGCTGCCTTGCATGTTTTCCACAACAAGAGTGCTTGGAATAAGTCATCTGCAAACAGATTCGTGCGTGATTTCTCACTCTTTCTACTATTGCCTTGGTCGGCATAGGTCAGTTTCCGAGCCGCAATTCTCTTGCGATTTCCTATTCTTCTCAGAGTGCTGTTCTGCATCTTCGTTCTTTGTCGCACTGCCGCGCAGGATTAGTCGAGCGGTCTCAGGCGCTGCCGTCATGGACTGTACGGCTGGTCCCGGCGGAGATTCGAGCCCTGCCTCAGGGGGCGCGCGCGCGTGTGCGCGTGTGCGTGCGTGTGTGTGTGTGTGTGTGTGTGTGTGTGTGTGTGTGTGTGTGTGTGTGTGTGTGCGTGCGTGTGTAAAAATGTGCTATTTTGTTTTGAATCCCCTAGAGGATGCTATGGTACCACGTGTGTGTGTGTGTGTGTGTGTGTGTGTGTGTGTGTGTGTGTGTGTGTGTGTGTGTGTAAAAATGTGCTATTTCGTTTTGAATCTCATAGAGGATGCCATGGTGCTGAGATTTCATTGTGTACCACGGCTGCAAAGAAACAAAACGTTGCTTTGGTAACTCCAACTTTTTTCGAGGTGAAAAGTGAAATAAGTAAAACGTAGACCACATTTCGTCCTTCAGCCGCTATGTTCAAAATTAGCTGCCGATGTCCAAAATTATTTTTTAGTCTCTACGAGTTGCATACACTCTATTAGCAACACGTGGGCGGTGCGCCTGAGAGAGAGCGGAAGTTTTGGGTTTTGGCGACGGGCTCCCGAGAAGCACTCGGAGACCGTTTCGCTTAGGGAAGCGATTTGTCAGGGCTAAAGGTCTATTTAGGTGTGGGCCAAGTTTACGCGGCCAGCGCCCGCTATTTAAAACGTGTTGGACGCCAAAGGACGCGGATGCCGCTGACAGGTCGAGTGGAGTCGCAACCCCCACACCCTGACGGACGGCGGCGCCAGCTGCGGCAGCGGCAGCGGCGCACACACACAGGCGCCTTGTGGCGACCCGAGCTACGTCTGCACTGGGACTGCTGACACTTCTAAAAATATCAGGAATCCGGTATATCGATAGTTCAAAGGATATCGTTATTGGCTCCCGATATACCGAGGAAAAATAACCGTACATCGAGAATAGATGTAGATATGTCAACGGAAGAAATATCGACGTACCGGTCTATGGTATAAAAATATCGGTTGAACATTGTAAATATGCTGCCAGTTTTAGAGCTGTATATTTAAGAGGGGACGTTGATGAAAAACACACACTATTTCAAAAATGCACCAAATCCACAGTTATGGAGATATGGCAATGAAATTTTGTACTACGCTTTACATGAAAGTAACACACTTACATATAAAATCCTTTGATTATATATATTCAACTTTTATGTATGAAATTTGAAGTTTATTTTAAAAAAATATCGTATGTTCCTTTTTCTCAGAAAGTATTAATGAGATTTCTACAAAAATTTCTGCTTCATCTCTATGTTGTAAGCTTCTGTCGTGTGTTTTTTGGAATAGGTCAAATAGAATTTTTATAATTTTTTAATTATAATTCCACAAGTACAATTTTAAATTCATGTAAAATTCCAAGCACTTTGCCCCATGTCTCAGCTTGCAATCAGAATTTAAAAATTTACTCTTGAGAAATATGTCAACAAAATTTCGTAATTCTAGCATTCAAGAGAATCTGAGGAAAAGGTGCATAAACTTCAAAAAACAATCTTTTCAGGAAACTCAGTTTAAAGTTCAACCTAGCTTTTTTCCGTATTTCACTTCCTCAGAAGGCACCACATTTGTACTCTGGGTCGCCTTTCCCTTCAAGGCTTCTCTTCTGGTTTCTTGTTGTCTTCTTCCTTTACTGGGTCTTCAACTGACTTTTCAGCTGCAGAGACGCGCTATAAATCTATTTTTCTCAGGATGTCTTGAGTAAAATTTCGAATCTTGAAGCCCATTCTTTCTAATACCTTCATCCCTCCGACGTCCCCATCATTAAATACAGTAACTGCATCGTAAGTTGCAATTCTGATAACTGTGGCAGATACAAATGTCATCTTAGGGCATTGCTTCCATATTAAGACTCATTCGGATTTTGGGTTTTGCCCTGAACACACTTTTTGAGAAGTGCAGGATCGGCCAAAGATGAAATATAATAGCAACGAGTATATATCACGGCCTTCATGTATCCCGCACACGTTTGGTTGACAGTAATACACAGAATCGTTGTTCGCTGAGCTGGTATTGAAGTGCTGCTTCAAAACGTGGGCGGGGCAGGGAGGCCGCGTCACACTTCTAATTAATTTTCAGCCACTTCGGATGCGATTTCAACATTGAAAGTTTGGGAAGTTATTGTCCACGAGTTGTTCTAACAAATAAAAAATAAATCGGAAATTGACATTTTTGGTCAATTTCATCAACGTCCCGCTCTTACGTATTGATTTATTATTAGATATTGTGTACGCCAACAAGGTATTAGCCTCCTTATCCCCTTTAGAGCAAGAATTGAAAGGAAAACGATGCACGTTCGCGCTTGGCGATAACCACTTTGCTAACACTAGTAGCTGCTTGTGACAGGATAGAAGGTGTCCAATGGATTCCTCGTTCGGTTTCGTGCACATCAGATTTGTCTGGAAAACTTCATGTCGACTTCCCGCTTTTTCGTTTTTTTTTCATTTCTGCAAACACTAGCGGCTTAGCAGTTGTGTCAAAATGGCATGAAGAAGTTAAACGTTGCAGTTTCTGTTCGTAGCGCCGAGTGTATGATGCGTCAACATTTACCCTCACACAGCTCCGCCCATTGTGAAGACCGGTCTTATCATTTAGGTTTTTGTTCATCATTCCCAGCAACTATTTTGAAGAACGCCGATGTGAAGAAATAGCGCACTAGTTGCGTTAAAAACTGATTTTATCGCAGCTGGTATGACATTTCGTCACATCGGAAAACTTGTTATTCCATTCACACCGCCGCCATCCAGCTCAATCGGCCTATTTTTTTTTTGTACCACCTATAGTTTGTTCACACAGTCAAAGAGAAAGAATGGACGCGATGAACGACTATGGGAGTCTGGTTTATGGTTTGGCCAGTGCACCACTGTGGCGTTCGCCTAACGACGGGAACTTTTAGAAAGATCCCGGTGACCAGTCTCCTGGTGGGGGCTGGAGTCCCTCCATTGCAGATCCGACGTGCACAACTGCTCCCCAGTTTCGTCGTATACATGCGTAGTTGTCCTGAGAATCCGAATTACATTCTCCGTTTTCCACCCGCATCGGCGGCCCAGGTCAGCGCCAACGATTGCGGTTTGCGTGCGATCCCTTCTGCCTGGAGTTCTTACCTTTACCACCTCCCATCCAGGTCCGTCCGCATACACCTCCATGGTGTACACCCAGGCTGCAGATTCGTCTGGACTTTTCACGTGACCCTAAGGACTCAGTTCTTCCTGCCGCTCTCTGCTGTCACTTCCTCTCGATTCTCGACATGTACCGGGCCATGAAGTGGTTTACACCGACAGATTGATGGCTAATGGTCACGTTGGCTTTGCATATGTTCATGGAGGACATATTGAACAGCACTCCTTGCCAAATGGCTGCAGTGTTTTCACTGCAGAGCTGTCGGCCGTATCTCGTGCTCTTGAGCATAATCCGCCCATGGCCTGACGAGTCATTTCTCCTGTGTACTGACTCCTTGAGCAGCCTACAAGCTATCGACCAGTACTACACTCGCCATTCTTTGGTAGCATTCATTCAGGAGCCCATCTATGCCCTGGATCGCTCCCGTCGTTCAGTGGTGTCTGTGTCGACCCCAGAAGACGTCGGTATCCCAGGAAACGGACTTGCCGACAGGCTGGCCACACAGGCTACGCGGAAACCGATTCTCGAGATGGGCATCTCTGAATATGACCTACGTTCTAACTTACACCATAGGGTTCTTCGGCTTTGCGAGACGGGATGGCATAACAGTACACACAAGAAACTGCGTGCCATTAAGGAGACTACGAATGTGTGGAAGTCTTCCATGCGGGCCTCTCGCAGGGAATCAGTTGTCCTCTGCCGGCTCCGCATTGACCACGCTTGAGTGACCCACGGTTACAAATGGCTCTGAGCACTATGGGACTTGACATACGAGGTCATCAGTCCCCTAGAACTTAGAGCTATTTAAACCTAACTAACCTAAGGACATCACACACATCCATGCCCGAGGCAGGATTCGAACCTGCGACCGTAGCGATCGCGCGGTTCCAGACTGAAGCGCCTAAACCGCTCGGCCACCGCGGCCGGCCCCACGGTTACCTCCTGCACCGTGAAGACCTGCCTGAGTGTCGGTGCGGCGCCCGGTTGACAGTGGCCCATATTCTGGTGCACCGTCCCACTTCGACTGCCCAGCGACGAAATCTTGGGTTACCGGACTCTTTGCCGCTAATTTTATGTGACAACGTCTCATCGGCTGATCTAGTTTTACGTTTTATTCGTGAGGGTAGGGTTTATCATTTCATCTGTTTTATCGCATGTCCTTCGTCCCTATGTGTCCTCCACCCTAGTGCTTCTAGGGTGGTGGTTTTAATGTGTTGCAGAGTGGCTGGCTTCTCCTTTTTAAGGTACGTTGTCCAAGACGCGACGCACTCTAGCGACTGCGACGGGTCGCTACGTGACGTCAGAAGTTGCCTGCTGGCGCATGCGCAGTTCGAGTTTCGGATGCGACGCGCGACTGTTGCGGCAGCTGCCGCAGCACTGCACCAGTGAGCAGTGTTGCGACGGAAGTCTGACGACACAAAGACGTACGGCTGCCAGAAAGATGTCGAGCCACTCAAGCAAAACTGAAATGAGCCACTCACAAGATGTGATACTCTGTGAGCTGGTCTCGCAACATCCTTGCCTTTACGATTCGAAGAATCCTATATATAGAGACACTATGTTCAGAGACAGAATTTGGGAAGAAATTTGTGCACAGTTGAAACTGGCAGGTGAGTGAAATATATACTATTTTCCCATTAATGCAAATTTTTCAGGCCTGTTATGAAAATCAGTATAATCCATGCAGATGTAGAATTAGAATGATGAAAATGAACTTGAAGGTCAATTTTCGCATTACTCTTTTTTGTGACGATAAAATATTGAAAACGGCAAGTACATTATAAAATGAACAATCTAAAGTACATCGAGAAAGTTACATTTTACAGTACCTTCACTTTGAAAGTAAATGGTAGATTGGTGTCTTGATGATACCTTCTAGTTGTAAAAAACCACCACCAGATTGTTGTACAGCTTTCTGTAAACAATAGCAATAGATGTTCGTTTTTGAGGAAGGCGTTTCTCAACAGATTGCGCAAACAGTATGCTGCAATAAGCAATTTGTCACATTCACTTCAATTCATTGGTAGAAGATGGTGCTCAAAAAACTTGTGCCACAAGTGCACTACTGTTTTACAAGGCCCTTCTGGTCTGACACAGTTCACAATTTAAATTCGTCTTTTGTAAATGCTGGAGTCATTTGACTGCAGCTTGGCAAGATTAAATGTTCACGTCATCCATAACGGTGTATGCTGTCAGAATATAAGAATATGGAAGTTCATTTGGATGGGAATAGAGTGTCAGTCGGCTATGAAAGTTGCCTTAGCTTGTTCCAAAAGTTTCTGCATGGGAGAAACTGACAAGTATAATTTGGGGAAATTTTGTGAACAAGCACGGACTTCATTTCTTCCACATTTCTGCCAGTGTATACTGTAGACGTTCAGAATGAAAATTCTAGAGATGTTTAAGGTGTAACCCTATCTTGTTGTCAAGAATTGAAACAATGCAATGACGCTAGCGTGCGCTTATTGTTAATAAACTTATCTTTCATTGGAATTTTAGGTGAAATGTGCAAAAACTGATGGAGGAATATTTGGGACTCGTATCAGAGAAATAAACGAGAAAGAAAGCTTGGAACAGGTTCAGATGCCTCAGCAAAACCAAGAAAATGGGTTCTGCTTGATCACTTGGCTTTAAGAAACGTACATTTCGTGGCATTTTAAATGAAATTGTCAAGAGCATATGGAGAAATATTAGTAACTCATACCGGAGAAATATATGACACAAAATGGTTTCATTAGGTCCAAATATGTCAGCGAAACAAAACAAATGCATTCTCTATCGTGTGATGACCACACGATTCTCGTTGCGCGTCGACAGAACTGGCGGCTAGTCGCGACGCTCCCGGAGATATGAGCCCAAATCTCGGAAACGGAGATAGATATCATTCTGATCTCAACTTTAAAAATAATTTCGATATGTTAGCTTCTTTTCATCGGCAACGATGTATGACCTAACGTGAACCATACGTAAAGTAGCCAGCGACCACATTTTTCACTGTACACAATTCAAATTTTATGCAGTAGGTTACTTGTAAATTAAGTATCGGAATAAACTGTGACGAATATCGGAAAAATAGACACCTCATTATCAAGCTGTGATGTGAAACTGTAAGATACGCAAACATCAATTTTTTGTGCCTTTTACTTTCCTCGCAATTGATAGAGAAGTAATATACAGCGAAAAAAACACGCAAAACCGGAAGAGATACTTTTCAATTTTTTAAAGTAAAAGGAGAATCTGTATCGAAAAACTAACTCTGGGAGCCGATGTAACTTTGTTGCATTAACATACAGTATTTATTACAGCAAGAAAATCGGAATTCTTATTTTGTTATGTATTTGAATCCGCCGCCGCCGACCGGAGCTTGGGAAACGGCGGCGACTCCAGTCGTGTTGCGGCCGTGTCGCCGTCTGCCAGGGCGGGAAAAGAGGAGGGGGCAGCGTCGCAGTCGCAGCCAACTGTCGCGTCTTGCACAACGTAACTTTATTCTCATGGTCATCCAGCCGTGTAAATCTTTGTTTTAATCTCTTCATCCCGTTTCTTGCGTTTCTGTGGTTTTCTTGTCCCATTTTGTCCATTTACATGCCTGTTGCCGTTCATCGTTCTTGTGATTTCTTCCTTTAATTCCGTTTTGACTTGTCGGTCTCGTTTGTTTCATTCTCACACTTATGGAATTGTTTTATTTGGAACAAGGCACTGATAACCTCGTAGTTTGGTCCCTTTCCCCTATCTTTTAATCCAACCAACCAATCCACTGCGCATCTTTCTTCGCCACAGTTACGCAACGGCTTCTACGAAGGGTAGCTTCACCGTCAGCAGGCGTGAATGCGTTGCTCATAGGAGACATCGCATACACGTATTGGAAGAGGCCGTACTGCATCACATCGAAGAGAACCCAACGAGTACACGAACGATTTCTCTGGCTATTAATCAAGTTAATTGTAAAACACGTGATGTGTTGGGTCACGCTTAATCAATTTCTTGTAAAAGTGGTCGCATTAGAAACATGTTTTCAAATGATTGTAGCACGGAAACTGTACTTCTCCGAACTTTAGTCCCATTTCAAAATATTACTTGCTCACTGGCCTTTAACTGCTAGAAGCTCGAATCGGCAATTTCCGAACACCGTGTTGTATCAAGTGGTTCAGCGTGTACTCGCGAAATACAACCATTGACACTCACTATAAGCCGACAGAAGCGCCCTCACCCCACTGGTGCAATAATACAGGGTGTTTATAAATGAATATCGGGATTTTAACGTTTTATAATATTTATTACATTAAACTTAGTTATAAATGATGTGACTAATGAAAGAGCAACTCAGTTTCACCAAAAACCTTATAAATGTTCAATGTAAGCGCCACTTCTACCCAAGCGCTGGCTAGGCCGCAAGGGTCCCTATGACACGGCTTGGTTTCCATGGCCTCCACGTTCATCCGACCTAACGCCATGCGATTTTTTCCTTTGGGGCTTCCGCTACCAGCAGACCTCGCTGAATTAAGAAACCGGGTTGAACCAGCTGTTGCTACAATCACTGAAGACACTCTTATCAACGTTTGGGAACAACTCGGCTATAGACGTGGGTGATGATGTTTGGTTTGTGGGGCGCTCAACTGCGTGGTTATCAGCGCCCGTACAATTTCCCAACCATTGCTCAGTCCAATTTCGCCACTTTCCTGGATGATGATGAAATGATGAGGACAACACAAACACCCAGTCATCTCGAGGCAGGTGAAAATCCCTGACCCCGCCGGGAATCGAACCCGGGACCCCGGGTTCGGGAAGCGAGAACGCTACCGCGAGACCACGAGCGGCGGACTCGGCTATAGACGTGATGTGTGCCGTGTAACAAATGGTGCTCACATTAAACATTTATAAGGTTTTTGGTAAAACTGTCGGAGTTTCTCTTTCATTTGACATATCATTTATAACTATAAGTTTAATACATAAATACTACAAAGCGTTAAAACCTCGATATTCATTTATAGACACCCTGTATTGTTGTCAACTAGTAACTCGAGCAAATATGGGATTCGCCTGAACAATGCTTCACATAAAATGATTACTTCAGTATCATGCAGCAGTAATTCTTTCTAATATTTGCGCTCCAATTTCGTCATACATTATTCAATATTATCATTACTTTTGTATCAGTATTAGAAATACCTGTATATCAGTAACTGCGTTTTATTTTACGTGGATAAAAAGCGCAAAAATTTAAATGTGCTTCACACATGCAGCGATTCATATGGGTCCTGGAATTCCCGATAGTTCTGGTATCGATCTGTTCACAATGAACTCTTAGTCTGTCAACGTGAAAGCAGCTGTTGGCGGTGAATGATGTTTTACAAATATTTAGGCACTGGGAAGCACCTTGTTGAAATACACTCCTGGAAATGGAAAAAAGAACACATTGACACCGGTGTGTCAGACCCACCATATTTGCTCCGGACACTGCGAGAGGGCTGTACAAGCAATGATCACACGCACGGCACAGCGGACACACCAGGAACCGCGGTGTTGGCCGTCGAATGGCGCTAGCTGCGCAGCATTTGTGCACCGCCGCCGTCAGTGTCAGCCAGTTTGCCGTGGCATGCGGAGCTCCATCGCAGTCTTTAACACTGGTAGCATGCCGCGACAGCGTGGACGTGAACCGTATGTGCAGTTGACGGACTTTGAGCGAGGGCGTATAGTGGGCATGCGGGAGGCCGGGTGGACGTACCGCCGAATTTCTCAACACGTGGGGCGTGAGGTCTCCACAGTACATCGATGTTGTCGCCAGTGGTCGGCGGAAGGCGCACGTGCCCGTCGACCTGGGACCGGACCGCAGCGACGCACGGATGCACGCCAAGACCGTAGGATCCTACGCAGTGCCGTAGGGGACCGCACCGCCACTTCCCAGCAAATTAGGGACACTGTTGCTCCTGGGGTATCGGCGAGGACCATTCGCAACCGTCTCCATGAAGCTGGGCTACGGTCCCGCACACCGTTAGGCCGTCTTCCGCTCACGCCCCAACATCGTGCAGCCCGCCTCCAGTGGTGTCGCGACAGGCGTGAATGGAGGGACGAATGGAGACGTGTCGTCTTCAGCGATGAGAGTCGCTTCTGCCTTGGTGCCAATGATGGTCGTATGCGTGTTTGGTGCCGTGCAGGTGAGCGCCACAATCAGGACTGCATACGACCGAGGCACACAGGGCCAACACCCGGCATCATGGTGTGGGGTGCGATCTCCTACACTGGCCGTACACCACTGGTGATCGTCGAGGGGACACTGAATAGTGCACGGTACATCCAAACCGTCATCGAACCCATCGTTCTACCATTCCTAGACCGGCAAGGGAACTTGCTGTTCCAACAGGACAATGCACGTCCGCATGTATCCCGTGCCACCCAACGTGCTCTAGAAGGTGTAAGTCAACTACCCTGGCCAGCAAGATCTCCGGATCTGTCCCCCATTGAGCATGTTTGGGACTGGATGAAGCGTCGTCTCACGCGGTCTGCACGTCCAGCACGAACGCTGGTCCAACTGAGGCGCCAGGTGGAAATGGCATGGCAAGCCGTTCCACAGGACTACATCCAGCATCTCTACGATCGTCTCCATGGGAGAATAGCAGCCTGCATTGCTGCGAAAGGTGGATATACACTGTACTAGTGCCGACATTGTGCATGCTCTGTTGCCTGTGTCTATGTGCCTGTGGTTCTGTCAGTGTGATCATGTGATGTATCTGACCCCAGGAATGTGTCAATAAAGTTTCCCCTTCCTGGGACAATGAATTCACGGTGTTCTTATTTCAATTTCCAGGAGTGTATATTGGGATCTTTCATGTTCTCGATGCATCACTACTCACTTGCAAGTAACATAATACCAGTGAGTTTGAGGTTACGTCTGTGCCCAACTGTTTTGCCATATGCAATTCGCCTCAATTTACTGTGTATTCAGTGGTAGCGTGTGAGGTTGTTTCGCTGGGTATGTTTTTCCTTTCCTGCTGGTGAAGCAGCTTCTCTGCCACCAGTACTATAATACTTAATTGCAGCGAAACGCATATAACAAGACATAGATTGCACACATTCGTACGTTTTGTAAATAAAACGGCCTTTTCTTGCTGCAACTTAATTTATGTTTTCCTTACACGTTTCAACATTTTCTTTCCTAAGGCATCTTCAGTGGGATCCGGAACGGTACAGTATTGTTTTTAGATTATCGAACAGTTCACGTCGCGTTTATGTATGTAAATAAGTAGTTAATTACAGTTTGTTGGCACCCGCGTTTCCTCTCTGGCCAACAAACTGTAACTACCTACTTATTTACATAAATGAACGTGACTTGAACTGTTTGGTAATCCAAAAATAACAACACTGTATCGTTCTCAATCCCACTGAAGATGCCTTAGAGAAGGAAAAGGTGAAACGCATGTGGGAAAAATAAAGTAAGTTGCAGCAAAACAAGGCGGTTTTATTTACAAAACAAGTATTTCTGTGCTTGCTGTGAAGAATGGCAACGAAAACTAACTTTGTGTTCCATATATTCAGTTCCACATTGAGAACTTGAATATTATTAAAGTATTTGAATTTGGTGTTCGGAAATTTTGAGCATGCAAGATCGTAACGCGGTCCTTTTTTCTTTCTTTCTTTCTTTCTTCAGGCGTAACACGAGGGTCTAAATGGCAAAAATGTTCTAATATATCAAGGGCTTATTTCAATAGTGGCAGAAGTCCATTACCTCCACTTTTCTGTCTATAATGCTTCTGAAATTAATGAGCCAAACAAACAGAAAGGCTCATCTCTAGCAAGAAGCCATATGCTTGAATATTTCTGGTATCTCAACTGCAGATTTTTCAGCGCTCATTTAACTTCAGGACTCTGTATTTCAATATGAACAAAAATGGACTTGTACCACTATTGAAATAAGCCCTTCATATCTGTAAAATCAACAGGATCGCTCGACAAACGAAAGGCATCTACACCTGACGAAACACCTGTTCGATTCTCTACCGATTATTCGGAAGAACTCTCTCTCCTAGCAGTATTTTTTTCCTTAAAGTGGTTGTTTTTACTGGGTTAAGATGCTTCCGAGGGCCGCGTGGAGACTCCTCTGCACGAGGGTAGGAGTTGGATACCTGTGAAGCGTCTCTGTCGTTAGTAAAACATCGTCAAAGTTCAGTTATTTATTGGCTATGTTTCCAGTTGTCTTGTTCTACACCGGGCCGTGTAGCGTGTTGGATCCCCGCTGAAGGCTGCCGAGTCAGCTCGTGGTCTGCGCCTCGGAGCGCTGCCGGCGCGGCTATGGTCCAGCACGAATGGTATCATACTAGCGGCTGGAGTTCGCTCGATCCCGCACCGAATTCTATGTTTACCTTCGATAACCCATTCGCGTGTTGTCGGAAGTCGTGTGGTCGTTAGATCTCCTTTCTACCGGCCAGGCAGGTTTCAGCACCCTGAGGTGCCCAAGTGTTGAACAAGAGCGTGGTCCCCGTGACGCCCTGCTGCCGGTTTCCACGCTGTGGTTCTGTGCTGTCAGTATTCTGCGATGTGGTGTTGTCGGAAGACGTCAGCTTGCAGCCTGGCTTCGAGGCTGGCGATGTGCGTCGTCGTCCCCCCGCCCCCCTCCTTTTTCCTACATTTTGTCTTGTGCCGATTTTTCTCGTTTCCTTGTCGTCTTTTTCTGATTTCGTCCCCATTGCGTCGCCATTGGGTTGTCGCCCTTGCTCTAGCCTCCCCCCCTCCCCCCTTACTTTTCTTCACGCTTTCTGCTGCCCTGGCATTCCTTTTGCCTCTTTTCTTTTCCCATAGACTGGATTGTGCTGTTTGTTGTTCCTCACTTAGTTTATCACCTTAGATCGTGGAACTGATGGCCTCCCTGTTTGGTCCATCCCCTCAATTCCGTCAGCAGCTCGTGGTCTCGCGGTCGCATTCTCGCTTCCCGAGCATGGGGTGTCGGGTTCGATTCCCGGCGGGGTTAGGGATTTCCACCTACCTCGAGATGACTTGGTGTTGGTGTTGTTCTCATTTCATCATCATTCATGCAGATGGCGAGACTGGACTGAGCAAAGGTCGGGAATTTGTACGAGCTCTGATAACCATACAGTTCAGTGCCCCACAATCCAATCCTCATCATCCTTTCACTCCCCACCCCAGTCAACCAAGCAGTCAGTTATTGTGACCCATTTTTGAGTTGTTCTTGAGTATTTGGAATCTCCACCAGGCCGGATTTAGGGAAGACACCGAAAGTTACGCTAGATTTGTCACAGGTAGTGTAGACCTACAAATGAGCATTACCAAAATCCACCATGAAATGAGGTATCCATGGAGAGAAGACTACGTCCTTCTCTCTAAACACTGTTTAAAAAACTTCCTGGCAGTTTAAAACTGTGTACTGGACTGAGTATCGAACTCAGGACTTTCACCTTTTATGGGCAAGCAATCTGCCGACAGATACTCAAGCGTGACTCATGTCCCTCCCTCAAAGCTTTACTCCCACTAGTACCTCATCTCCTACCTTCCAAAATGCACAGAAGCTCATATGACAGACTGGTGGATCTAAAGCTGTCAGGATGGGTTATGAGTCATGCTTGGGTAGCTCAGTAGGTAGAGCGCTAGCCTGAGAAAGGAAAAGGTGCTGTGTTCTGGTGTGGCACACAGTTTTAATCAGCCAGGAAGTTTTATATGAGCGCACATTCTGCCGCAGAGTGGAAATTTCATGATTCAAAAACTTCAGTGAGTTGGCATTTGTAATAGACAGCAAAACAATCCTATTGGCACCAATGTCCATCTCATACATGGACCACTAAGAGAAGACAACAGTGGCTCATACAAAAGCATGTACCCAGTCTCTCTTCTCTGGCGCCATTTGCAAGTGAACAGGAAAGGGAACGACTAAATGTGGCACAACGTATCCTCCGCAGCGCACTCTGTGGCGGCTAGAGTTGTATGGATATAGATGTAGATATTCTTTTCTACAGAGATAGCCATTTAGGTCGTTGGGATCTCCGTAACTATTACAAATCTGATAGACTATTTAGGGGTACGAGACAGGGTCTCTTCATACCATTCAGATGTCTACAAAGGAAGAAATCTTTTGTATATTCGCCCGATTGCTACGGAATAAGAGACTGTGGCTTGGCAGAGGATCTTCCCTTTGATGTGTCCGGGAACATAGCCGGTGACGGCGTCTTCGCGGGTGGTTTGCCGCCGATATGCAGTGGAGTGACGCTAAAGCAGTGGAGTGACGCTAAGTATAACCCCGTCGGCAGCGGCAGCAGCAGCTCGGCCCTATATATTACGGCGGCCAGGTGCCCACTGCCCTGCCGACGCCCGACGCCCGTCGCCGACGTCAATTTGGGACGCATTGCTGGGGAGCCGCCAGCTGTTGGCCGCCCATCTGAAAGGCCGCGGCCGTGCTGACCCAGTGCGAGAGACAGGCCTCATTTACAGCTAATTTGTTCTCGCTGTGTGTCTGTGCTGGTTGCCGGCGCTGCCGAGGCGAGTGATTCCGTACCTCCCTACAAATTAAACTAGCCAAAGTATGAAATCGTTGTAGGTCTATAGAGGTGGACGCACGTATTAAAGGCCAACGACTTACTATGAGAATTCAGCAAGTGCCATAATCCAATTTCCCAGAAACTGCACACAGTGGAAGAGAGGACGTCTTGGTTTATCCGTGGATACTCGACCGCCAAAATTTTCGAATTAATTTAAAAGCATTTTAGCCCGCGGTAACATCAGCCGAGATGGTGGCACAAGGACTAGCGTTGCAGCTTTCTCGCTTTTTGCAGCCCGCATTCGAAACCTGAGTATTGTTCTGTACTGTTTTTTTTTCTTCATTTATGTACCCACGTCGGTAGCATCAAGCATGACGTATTGATTTATTTCTTTACTAACTGCATTCGCAACACATTTCGCAGGTAGTATCAACAAACATCACTGAAAATCACTGCAAAATCGTATCACTGTGTGACACATAGTTAAGGAGGGAATTAAAGAAACTGTTATATGAAAGGGAAGACACCTCACGAAATCCGCAGCTGTGGTACATATTATGTAAATTGGAGGTGGAGGGAGGAGGAAGGAAACGGGAGGAATGTATGATGCCACCTGCGTCAGCGGCGACGAGCGAAAATGTGCGCCCGGATCTCCTGCTTATTTGGCAGTTACGTTAACCATTGCGCCACCCGGATACCGTGTTGATCACAGTACCGCACATTACCACCTAGCAACGCCTATACGTAATCTCCGTCGATGTCCTCAATGCTCGCTGCTTTGAAATTCCCACAGAGGGTTGAACGTGATAGTGAATTCGCACTGAAGGTGTTGGAGTCACAGCCCATCGAGGCGAACCAGTTAAATGAAAGTGTGGTATATTTTATTTCGGATATGAGGGTCGGCCTGGAGGCGCGCCGAGATACTCCGTGCAATTCCGATAAATGTTGTGTCTGGGTTGTGCAATGATTGACACAACTGCCTAGGAAGCAGAAGATCCAAGATCCTGGGTTTGAGTTCTGATTGCTTTGCTTTCCCCCTCCCCCCCTACATCAATCTTCCATTTACGCAAATAATTGTAATTGTCATAATAACCCGTCGCATATGGCTTACAATTACTGAATTCAAAGTAATCATGACTGTATCTTCAGCCACTTAGATTTTACATGCTTTACGTATTCAAGCGCGTTGACTCCTTTGTAATCATATAAACGGGGATTGGAGTCTTTCTACATCTACATGGATATTCTGCAAATCACATTTAAGTGCTTCGCAGAGGGTTCATCGAACCACTTTCACAATTCTCTATTATTCCAATCTCATATAGCACGTGGAAAGAATGAACACCTATATCTTTCCGTACGAGCTCTGATTTCCCTCATTTTATCTTGGTGATCGTTTCTCCCTGTGTACGTCGGTGTTACCAAAATATTTTCGCATTCGGAGGAGAAAGTTGGTGATTGGAATTTCGTGAGAAGATTCGGTCGCAACGAAAAACGCCTTTCTTTTGATGATGTCCAGCTCAAATCCTGTATCATTTCTGTGACACTCTCCCCCATATTTCGCGATAATACAAAACGTGCTACCGTTGTTTGAACTTTTTCGATGTACTCTTTCATTCCTATCTGGTAAGGATCCCACACCGAGCAGCAGTATTCTAAAAGAGAACGGACAAACGTAGTGTAAGCAGTCACCTTAGTAGGTCTGTTACATTTTCTAAATGTCCTGCGAATAAAAGGCGGTCCTTGGTTAGCCTTCTCCACACCATTTTCTGTGTGTTCCTTCCAATTTACGTTGTTCGTAATTGTAATATCTAGGTATTTAGTTGCATTTATGGGTAGCAGATAAGACTGATTTATCGTGTAAACGAAGTTTAAATAATTCCTTTTAGCGCTCTTGTGGATGAGCTCACACTTTTCGTTATTTAAGGTCAACAGCCACTTTTCGCGGCATTCAGATATTTTTTCTAAATAGTTTTGCAGTTTGTTTTGATCTTCTGATGACTTTATTAGTCGATGAACGACAGCGTCATTTGAAACCAACCTAAGACGGTTGCTCAGATTGTCTCCCAAATCGTTTATATAGATAAGGAACAGCAAAGGGCCTGTAACACTACCTTGTGGAACGCCAGAAATCACTTCTGTTTTACTCGATGACTTCCCGTCAGTTACTACGAACTGTGAGATCTCTGACAGAAAATCACAAATCCAGTCACATACCTGAGACCATATTCGATAAGCACGCAATTTCACTACAAGCCGCTAGTGGTACAGTGTCAAAAGCTTTCCGGAGATTCAGAAATACGGAATCGATATGAAATCCCTTGTCAATAGCACTCAACACTTCATGTGAATAAAGAGCTAGTTGTGTTTCAAAGTAACGATGTTTTCTAAACCCATGTTGACTGTGTGCCAATAGACACTTTTCTTAGAGGTAATTCGTAATGTTTGAACACATATGTTCCAAAATCCTGCTGCATATCTCATTTACAGAATCGGTTTTGAGTTTACTGGTTAGCATAATATTGGCTGCGATGATTGCATAAAGGTTAAAATAGCGTATCAAACCAGGATTCTAACCGAGGTCTCTATCTTTCACAGACAGTGCACACCCCCCTGCGGGTCCGGGGTAAGAATAGGCCCGAGGTATTCCTGCCTGTCGTACGAGGCGACTAAAAGGAGTTTCAACTGTTTCGGCCTTCCATATGATGGTCCCCCTTGGGGTTTGACCTCCATTTTTCTAAATTTCTACAGAAGTACGAGCCTTTTGGGGAAGGACACCTTACGTGGTGTACCACTGGTCCTAAGTGCACTCAGACCTTGGCACTCAGCATTGCACCGGCGTTGTAACCATACCCACTATTACTCAAATTGGGCCTAAACGCCTTTTGGGTTGTCCCAGTTAAGCCCATAGTGCGTCTCCATCTGCACCAGCGATCATGATGGACTTTCCATGGCACCAGAAATCCAGCACGGTAGCCAGCCCGTTGTGGTGGGGTCGTCATGTACCCTCTAGGTTGTAGCCCCCTGACAACACAGGGATCGTACTGCCGATACCTGAGCTGCACCCTCCCCACGTCGGCCAAGGAGTAGATGCCCGTCTCCTTGGGGCATCAGGACTCCCGGCAATGGTCATCCTGCCAGGTGGCCCTTGCTGCGGCTGGGTGGCGCCCGTGGGGAGAGCCCCTGGTCGGAGTGGGTGGTATCGGGGCGGACGTTTCGCAGATGAAACGTCACCACGTATCGGGTCGCTCTGCGGCCGAGTCTTTCAAAAGAAAAAGTACCGTTTCTGGTTCTGGTTCTCCTGCCCCTTCCCCCTTGGCCACTCCATGGGAGGGACAGGCCCGCCGGCTTGGAGCGAAGTACTTCCCCCGCTATTTGTTCTCGAACCGATGGGGGGACATTCGCCACCTCCAAGCCCATGTTCTTTGTTCAGCACATTGAGGACATCTTCGGGGAAATCGAGGCTCTCAGCAAGATGCGTTCAGGGTCCGTACTTATCAAGACCACGTCCGCCACACAGTCGGCGGCGCTCCAGGCGTGCGACCGCCTAGGGGACATCCCAGTCTCCATTGTCCCACATCTGGCACTCAATAGGACGCAGGGGGTTATTTTTCATCGTGACCTCCTGCTACAATCTGATGAGGAGCTCAGGGCCAACCTGGAGCGCCGAGGCGTGCATTTCGTCCGGCGAGTCCAGCGCGGCCCCAAAGACCGTCGCATTGACACTGGGGCCTTTATCCTCGCCTTCGAGGGGGACGTTCTCCCGGAGAAGGTAAAGGTAATGTGCTACCGGTGTGATGTGCGACCCTACGTTCCGCCTCCTATGCGCTGTTTTAGGTGTTTGCGCTTTGGGCACATGTCGTCACGGTGTGAGGCTGAGCCCCTCTGTGGCGATTGTGGCCGTCCTCTTCGTGAGGAACATACATGCACCCCACCACCTCGGTGCGTTAATTGTCCTGGCGTCCACTCGCCTAGATCCTCAGACTGCCCCGCATATCAGAAGGAGAAGAAGGTACAAGAAACCAAAACTTTGGATCGGCTGTCTTATTCTGAGGCCAGGAAGAAGTACGACCGCCTCCATCCCGTGCCATTGACCACTTCATTTGCCTCAGTTGTGTCCACTCCTTCCGCGGTATCCTCACCCCTCTCCTGTCCCCCCTCCGCCCATCAGGGGGCTCTGCCTCCGCCTCCCAAATCCCTCCCTTCCACATCCTCCTCCCCCATGGCCCCCACCCCCTCTGCCCCAGGGGCCATCCTTCCTCCTCCTTCTCCCCACACGCCACCTGAGAAGCAATCCTCTTCTCAGGCGTCCATCGGGGAAACGTTCCGGACCCCGGCTTCCGAGGTCCGGCGTTCCAACACGGACCCCGCGCGTGAGGACCTTCTTCGGGTCCAGCCCACCATCCTTGTGCCTCCTCGGCCTTCCAAGAAGGCCTCCAAGAAGAAGTCTCTATCCCCCTCTCCACCCCGGCGCGTTTCGACTGACGCTCCATCCGTGAGTCGCCGCTCCCGGCCGTCCTCAGTTTCGCCGGGACGCTCTGCTGCCAGGCGCTCAGCTGGCCTTTCGTTGGCAAATGATGCTGCCCCTCCTACACAACCAGGGACAGCGGCCGCAGCTGGCGACCAGTCGATGGAACCGGATCCGGCTCCCGTCGGTTGTAGCATTGTTCCCTCGCAACCTGGCCCTCCGCGGCCGTCGAGGTGACCAGCTCTTCCCCCGTCTCGTTCCCCCAACTTTTTGACTAGCGATGGCGTTGTTTCATTGGAACATAAGAGGTATTCGATCTCATCGGGAGGAATTACAACTGCTCCTCCGCCTGCACTGTCCGCTCGTCCTTGGACTCCAGGAAACCAAGTTGCGCCCGACTGACCGTATTGCCTTTACCCACTATACCTCGGAGCGGTATGACCTTACCCCTGTGGACGGTGTCCCAGCTCATGGTGGGGTCATGTTGCTCATTCGGGACGACGTCTATTACCATCCCATCCCATTGACCACCCCACTCCAAGCAATAGCTGTCCGCATTACTCTTTCTGCTTTTACTTTTTCAGTTTGTACCATCTACACTCCACCGTCGTCTGCCGTTAGTCGGGCTGACATGATGCACCTGATCGTTCAGCTTCCCCCGCCGTTATTATTGTTTGGCGACTTCAATGCCCATCATCCCCTTTGGGGCTCTCCTGCATCCTGTCCAAGAGGCTCACTCTTGGCAGATGTCTTCAACCATCTCAATCTTGTCTGCCTCAATACCGGCACCCCGACTTTCCTCTCGGACTCCACTCATACCTTCTCCCACTTGGACCTCTCGATATGTTCTACCACTCTTGCCTGTCGGTTCGAGTGGTATGTCCTTTCTGACACCTATTCGAGCGACCACTTCCCCTGTGTCGTTCGTCTCCTGCACCACACCCCATCCCCACGTCCTTCGAGCTGGAACATACTGAAAGCTGACTGGGGACTTTACTCATCCCTGGCGACCTTTCCGGACCACGATTTTCCCAGTTGTGACAGTCAGGTCGAATACCTCACGGCTGTTATCATCCATGCTGCCGAACGTTCCATTCCTCGTACTACTTCTTCACGTCGCGTTTCCGTCCCCTGGTGGAACGAGGCTTGTAGGGACGCTATCCGTGCTCGACGACGTGCTTTACGCACCTTTCGCCGCCATCCTACGTTGGCGAATTGTATTGAATACAAACGACTCCGAGCGCAATGCCGTAGAGTCATCAAAGACAGCAAAAAAGCTTGTTGGGCCTCTTTCACCGGCTCCTTTAACAGTTTTACTCCATCTTCCGTCGTTTGGGGTAGCCTGCGCCGGCTGTCGGGTATTAAGGCCCACTCCTCGGTACCTGGCCTGACCTCAGGTAATGCGGTCCTTGTAGATCCGGTGGCTGTCGCCAACGCCTTTGGCCGCTTTTTCGAGGAGGTTTCAAGCTCCGCCCATTACCATCCTGCCTTCCTTCCCAGGAAAGAGGCAGAAGAGGCTCGGCGACCTTCCTTCCACTCGCTGAATCTGGAAACCTATAATGCCCCCTTTACTATGCGGGAACTCGAACGTGCGCTTGCACTGTCCCGGTCCTCTGCTCCGGGGCCGGATGCCATTCACGTTCAGATGCTGGCACACCTTTCTCCGGCGGGCAAAAGCTTCATTCTCCGTACCTACAATCGCGTCTGGACCGAAGGTCAAGTCCCCATGCGTTGGCGTGACGCCGTTGTTGTTCCTATACCCAAACCCGGGAAGGATAGACACCTTCCTTCTAGTTACCGCCCCATTTCTCTTACAAGCTGTCACTGTAAGGTGATGGAGCGCATGGTTAATGCTCGGTTAGTCTGGATTCTTGAATCTCGACGGCTACTTACTAATGTCCAATGCGGCTTTCGTCGCCGCCGCTCCGCTGTTGACCACCTCGTGACCTTGTCGACATTCATCATGAACAACTTTTTGCGAAGGCGCCAAACGGTAGCCGTGTTCTTCGACTTGGAGAAGGCTTATGACACCTGTTGGAGAGGTATCCTCCGCACTATGCACAGGTGGGGCCTACGCGGTCGCCTGCCCCTTTTTATTGATTCCTTTTTAACGGATCGAAAGTTTAGGGTACGTGTGGGCTCCGTATTGTCCGACGTCTTCCTCCAGGAGAACGGAGTGCCTCAGGGCTCCGTCTTGAGCGTAGCCCTTTTTGCCATCGCGATCAATCCCATTATGGATTGCATTCCACCTAATGTCTCAGGCTCTCTCTTTGTCGATGACTTCGCGATCTACTGCAGTGCCCAGAGAACATGCCTCCTGGAGCGCTGCCTTCAGCGTTGTCTAGACAGCCTCTACTCATGGAGCGTGGCAAATGGCTTCCGGTTCTCTGAAGAAAAGACGGTTTGTATCAACTTTTGGCGATATAAAGCGTTCCTTCCGCCATCCTTACATCTCGGTCCCGTTGTTCTCCCATTCGTGGACACAACTAAGTTTCTAGGGCTCACGTTGGACAGGAAACTGTGTTGGTCTCCACATGTCTCTTATTTGGCGGCCCGTTGTACACGTTCCCTTAATGTCCTCAGAGTTCTTAGCGGTTCATCTTGGGGAGCGGATCGCACTGTCCTGCTTCGCTTGTATCGGTCCATAGTCCGATCGAAGCTGGATTATGGGAGCTTCGTCTACTCGTCCGCTCGGCCGTCCCTCTTACGCCGGCTCAACTCCATCCACCATCGGGGGTTACGTCTTGCGACCGGAGCCTTCTACACTAGTCCTGTCGAGAGTCTTTATGCTGAAGCTGCCGAGTTACCGTTGACCTACCGGCGCGACGTACTGCTGTGTCGGTATGCCTGCCGGCTGTCATCTATGCCCGACCACCCCTCTTACAAGTCCTTCTTCGCCGATTCTCTCGACCGTCAGTACGGGTTGTATGTGTCTGCCCTGCTGCCCCCCGGAGTCCGCTTCCGTCGCCTGCTTCGACAATTGGATTTTGCCCTCCCTACCACCTTCAGAGAGGGTGAGAGCCTGACACCACCTTGGCTCCAGGCTCCGGTTCATATTTATCTCGACCTCAGCTCACTCCCGAAGGATGGTACTCCGGCTGCAATGTATTGCTCACGGTTTGCCGAACTTCGTGCTCGACTTGCCGGTCACACCTTTATTTACACCGATGGCTCCAAAACTGACGATGGTGTCGGCTGTGCCTTTGTCGTCGGGGCCGCCACATTTAAATACAGGCTCCTCGACCAATGTTCCAGCTTTACGGCCGAGCTTTTTGCTCTCCATCAGGCCGTTCAGTATGCCCGCCGCCACCACCATTCATCATATGTACTCTGCTCTGACTCACTCAGTGCTCTTCAGAGCCTTGGAGATCCCTATCCGGTCCATCCCTTGATACAACGGATACAGCAGTCCCTCCATTCTTTGGCTGATGACGGTGGTTCTGTCAGCTTTCTGTGGGTTCCCGGACATGTGGGAGTGCCTGGGAATGAGGCTGCGGATGCTGCAGCCAAGGCTGCAGTCCTCCTGCCTCGGCCAGCCTCCCATTGTGTCCCGTCATCCGACGTTCGTGGGGATGTCTGTAAGAGGCTTGTGTCGTTGTGGTGGGATGCTTGGTCATCCCTCCAAGGAAACAAGCTCCGGGCAGTAAAACCGCTACCAACTGCTTGGACAACATCCTCCCGACCATCTCGGCGCGAGGAGGTCCTTCTGACCAGGTTGCGGATTGGGCATTGCCGGTTTAGCCACCGCTACCTGCTCTCCGGTGACCCAGCCCCGCAGTGCCCTTGTGGTCAGGCATTAACAGTGCACCATGTTTTATTGTCGTGTCCCCGTTTTAGTCAATTTCGTGTTGTCCTGTCCCTGCCATCTACTTTACCAGATGTTTTAGCTGATGACGCTCGAGCAGCTGCTCGTATTCTGCGTTTTATAACTTTAACTGGCTTGTCCAAGGACATTTAATCTTTTTATTTATTTTGTCTGCATCTTTGTCGGGTCCTTCTGGTGTCCCCTCCATCCCCTTGAGTTTTACCAGATTCCATGTGCTCAAACAACAGTGACTGGGCGCTAATGACCTCAGCAGTTGAGCGCCCTTAAACCCAACCAAAAAAAAAACAGACAGTGCACTGCTAATTCGCCATCCCACCACGCCTCACGGACCAATTGGCATTGTCGACTGGGGATCCGCAGGAAGCTTCTCGCTGCTGTAGCTGGTGCCCTACAGAACATGCACACAGGCTGCGAAATCGCGATCTGTCGTCCCAGTGTCCGCTCACTGCAGGACTATAGTGAGATTAAATTACTTCGTGACAGACGTCTGTCACTTGCCGCTACAGTGTTCTTAGATCTACTGCCGGCTGGAAGAATGTTGAAGCGGTACGACGAGGTATGACTGAAATAGATGCTCTGTCGACAGCTGACTTTAAATAACCAACGACTTAACTGCGGTAGACGATTCTTTTTGTAGCACTGAACTTAAACTCATGGCCTAATCGCATCATCGTGACGTGCAGTGCATCCTACAAAATGGCGTTCAAAATATACGACAGAACGAAATTCACACTCGCTTTGTGCACGGACCTTAAAGCTAAGCTCTACGAGCAAGCTCATGACGGAAAAAAATCAGTTTCAGCAGTAAAAGCAAACTAATTTCTCGTTATCATTCGTTACCTGCAACTATCCTCTCACTGGCTACACGAGTTGTCGCTTTACCAACTGATGAGCAGTCCTCTTCGGCTTTTGGTTGTAGGTCATGGTCGACACAAGATGATTCCAAATGCAAAAGAGAGTGAGAAGGAGAAAAATAAGAGCAAATAAAGTCAATACGATGATAATGACGCGGCAAAGTGTTGGAATTAAAAAAATACGTTTAAACCTATTAACTGAATAAAAAGTGTTTTGATTAGGTTTAGGAAAATAATAAAATTCGCTGCATTTGAGGAGATTCGAGCCTATTATCTTAATGTCGGGTTTATACACAAACCACTGTGCTACGCCATTATATTGCGAAAGGTTGTTGCATTTATGACTCTGGTGACACAGTGGCAACAATCAGTTGCAGTCATCAAAAATTAGGTTCCACGCAAAGTGGAACTTATCTAATGTAAGCCAACCTCTGTGATTATAACAACTGAATATGTGACGCTGAATCGTGTCCTGAGCTGAAGAATGCAGCAGTGTTTGGCTAGTCTATGAAACGTGTCTATTTCGTTGGTGCATGTGTGTTTTTGGTGTAGTTATGTGTGGTGAAATACCAAAATAAAAGGACCAGAAAGAAGGGATCCAAACAAAATGAGAAAAGAAACTGGAAAGGAATTGGAAGTGAATTAGTTGTTATGGCTGTGTGGCAACTGGTAGCGGTTCGGACGTTACCGTGAGCGCTCTGGCTGGAGGAAACCATCTGAAACGCGTAAAGTGTCAACTATGAAGTAATTTCAATCAGACTATAGGCAGACTTATAAACTACGCACATCGCATAAATCATATACCAACTTGTGATTTATTAAAAGTCGTTTACGTGCACCAATCGTAAAGATGTTTCAGGAATTTGTTCCATACCAGAAATTATTTCGGAGATACTAAAATTAAGTACTAAAAATTAGATGGTATAACTTTCCACTACCAGCAACGTTCTGACACAATAATATATTTCTCTGCGTGCCTAAGACGACTTAAAGCCAACACTGTCAGTTAGTCTTTTGTTCACGAAAATTCATGTTATGTAATGTTTCCAGAAGCAAACAATCATTACACAGGCCAACGATGGAAAAACTTTTTGCTGAAAATACCTTATAAACTTACGTTTTTTAGGGTGGCAAATCCAAATATAATACTTAAAAAAACTGTCACCCACCATTTATTCACATTTTACAGTTAAATTTAGTAAATTAAGCAATTTTTAAAGAATTTGATAGCTTTTATATAGTGAAAATAATTTTAAAAAGAGGTTAATGAATGTGATGGAGTTGGTAGCACTGCTGAAAACATTTGTTGGCAAGAAAGGTCGATTCTATTTTTGCGTTAACAGATGTTTTGTTCACTGTCAACCTAACCTCACTTTGCCGTTTCCTGTACATATGCTGAGTACAATGTCTAATCGTGGTTTTGAGAAGTCTGCTGGCAATGTTATATTTTTGGTGAATTTGTGATTAAAAAACACCGATGAGGCATTACAGACTTTGTGAAAAACGTTTATCTATCATACTTTGGATCTAAACTTGGTGACTAAGATAAATTTTGGGCGCCGCATAAGATAAGTGTGTGTTGAGGATCTGAGAAAATAGTCCAAAAAGGAGAAAAAGCCCTTAGATTTGCTGTTGTGATACAGAGGAAGCCAAGGAATCATTCCGATGATTGCTGCTTTTTCCGTGTTGATATTACTGGTTATTATTCGAAAAACAAGAAGGTAATAAACTACCCCAACCTTCCGTCCTCCAACCGAACAGTAGGGCATGGTGTAGATTTTCTGGTTCCTGAACCACCAGATGATTTAAATTCTATTCCAACAGAAGTATTTTCTGAAGCACAATCTGATTCAGATGAACCAGATGATGATGAATTCCATTGTAATACAGAGAGTCTAGAGCCCAAATTGTTCACTCAGACAGAGCTTAACGATTTTTTTTAGGGTTCTCGGCTTGACGAAAGAAACAATGAATTTCTTGGCTCTAGATTAAAGGAAAAGAACTTATTGGCATGTATAGAAAGAGAGAGCAGCAATTTTCCAAGTTCTTTCAATAAGAATGTGATTTAGTGTACTGATCAGACATTCCCTATCTGATGAATGAGTCTGGTACTGAATACAAAAAGGAAAACTGGAGGCTGTTTATTGATTCATCCAAAACTAGTGATGGAAAAACGCTACCAAAGCCCCTGGAACATCAACACGATGGGGGACTACTGTTTGTCACTATACCGAGCGGTTCAGCAAGCGACTCATCGTAGCAAAAGCTACACAAGAAGCTTCAAAGGAAAAAGAGAAAGGAAAATACAAACCAATATCAGCTGACAAGTGAAACCTCTATTAACACATATGATTGTTTAATACAAACCACGCTTATGTTGTAAAAAACGTTTCATTAATTTCCCCATTTACTGTATAGCATAGGGTTTTTATACTACATAATAAAAAACATATTGCTCGAAAAACTGTGATACAAAAAACTAAGGCTATATTTGGATTCAGCTCATAAAAAACTATAAAGATCAGTTATCAAAGTAAAAAAGATTTTCAAAAAAAGTTTTCGTTTGGCTGTGTTATTTTCGTTAGACATCATTTTCGTTAGATTTCATTATTTTCGTTCGTTATGCTGTCAAAGTGAGAGGCTCAGTGCACTATGTGACTGTATGAGTGTCTGAATGAATTTTGGATTTTGTTAATAATTAACGATGAATGAGAAGGTGACTCACATTGTGTAATAATATACATGGCATAACTGTAAAACAGGCGACTTAGATATTCCAGAAATATTTTCTTCTGTCAATAAGATGGTGTTCTTTAGTTTGATCTTCGTAAAATAAAACCTGTCATATGAACCAATTAAATTCGTTGCTAAGGACTGGTTAAATAAGGAAATTACCGTGCTGTCGGTGAAAAGGTATGAAATTGGTTGCCTACAGCATGTTTCAGTCAGAAGAGAACGATCACGCGTTCCAGAACCGGGAGATAATTGCCTGCGGTGTTCTCGAGGTGTCACAATCCAGCTTTAGCAGCGTGAATACTTATCCCCCTGTTCAGTAGTAGTTTTGTGAAAATGTTTTAATTTCCTTCTGCCGAGAAGACGAATAGGTCGGAAGCTGTCGACACCGCTGTAAACGAAGTTCACGGAAGTTTTGGCATTGTAGAGAACACTGTGACTTTCTGCCGGGAGGCTAAGAAATTGGGTGTGACATACCATGCACTCACAATACTGAAAATCTAAATTGATGAATAATGGTGAACTGACAATGTTAGTGTGTTTTAACTGCTTCTAAAGCAACTTGTGACACTGGAATCTGATGTGCAACACAAATTACATTTTACTTCCACTACCAGAGTTCATGGCCTATGAGATCAGTGTCACTCTTCAAGGACCCCCAGTGAGGAAAGGGTGCACGTTTGACATTTGTGCCACATAGCGGAAGGGTTTCTTTTTATCTCCTCTACTAAATACGAACTATAAATTTAATTCAGTCCCACAACCTTAAACTGTGGTAAATACAAAGAAAATAATAAAATCAACCTACCTATCTACGTAGGTAATTTGTAAATACAGGGTTATTACAAATGATTGAAGCGATTTCACAGCTCTACAATAACTTTATTATTTGAGATATTTTCACAATGCTTTGCACACACATACAAAAACTCAAAGTTTTTTTAGGCATTCACAAATGTTCGATATGTGCCCCATTAGTGATTCGGCAGACATCAAGCCGATAATCAAGTTCCTCCCACACTCGGCGCAGCATGTCCCCATCGATGAGTTCGAAAGCATCGTTGATGCGAGCTCGCAGTTCTGGCACGTTTCTTGGTAGAGGAGGTTCAAACACTGAATCTTTCACATAACCCCACAGAAAGAAATCGCATGGGGTTAAGTCGGGAGAGCGTGGAGGCCATGACATGAATTGCTGATCATGATCTCCACCGCGACCGATCCATCAGTTTTCCAATCTCCTGTTTAAGAAATGCCGAACATCATGATGGAAGTGCGGTGGAGCACCATCCTGTTGAAAGATGAAGTCGGCGCTGTCGGTCTCCAGTTGTGGCACGAGCCAATTTTCCTGCATGTCCAGATACACGTGTCCTGTAAAGTTGTTTTCGCAGAAGAAAAAGGGGCCGTAAACTTTAAACCGTGAGATTGCACAAAACACGTTAACTTTTGGTGAATTGCGAATTTGCTGCACGAATGCGTGAGGATTCTCTACCGCCCAGATTCGCACATTGTGCCTGTTCACCTCACCATTAAGAAAAAATGTTGCTTCATCACTGAAAACAAGTTTCGCACTGAACGCATCCTCTTCCATGAGCTGTTGCAACCGCGCCGAAAATTCAAAGCGTTTGACTTTGTCATAGGGCTTGTAGCTTTCGCCTTTTCCGTAAGATTTTCCAAACCGTCGGCTGTGGTACGTTTAGCTCCCTGCTTGCTTTATTCGTCGACTTCCGTGGGCTACGCGTGAAACTTGCCCTCACGCGTTCAACCGTTTCTTCGCTCACTACAGGCCGACCCGTTGATTTCCCCTTACAGAGGCATCCAGAAGCTTTAAACTGCGCATACCATCGCCGAATGGAGTTGGCAGTTGTTGGATCTCTGTTGAACTTCGTCCTGAAGTGTCGTTGCACTGTTATGACTGACTGATGTGAGTCCATTTCAAGCACGACGTATGCTTTCTCGGCTCCTGTCGTCATTTTGTCTCAATGCGCTTTCGAGCGCTCTGGCGGCAGAAACCTGAAGTGCGGCTTCAGCCGAACAAAACTTTGAGTTTTTCTACGTATCTGTAGTGTGTCGTGACCATATGTCAATGAATGGAGCTACAGTGAATTTATGAAATCGCTTCAATCATTTGTAATAGCCCTGTACTTACTTTTTGTACTTTCCGCGTTCCCGTGCCTTTCAGAAGTATGTACTACTTAGCATGCACTGTGTGTGAGAGAGATTCACCTTTTATACGAACGTATGGTATGTAGGATGTTTCACAGTTTCTATAACAGGCTTATAGTGGTTGTAGAGCGGATGTAGAAGATAATTTTTATAAATCGTGACCGGAAACGTATCGTGTATATGTAAAATAAGTTTGTAGATCAGATCACTTCTAAATCTCCCGCTTCATTGTATCGAGGAGACAGTGAACTCTGACCTGTTGTGTCTACAGCAGTCTGTGGCGTGGACAGCATTTCGGTCGTCCGGTCCTCTTCAAAGTCGAGAGTGCAGAGTGACCGTTGAGCAGCAGACAACCCTCAGTTTCCAACGTGCCACATACTTGTAGCCATTGTTGAAGTCGGTTGAAGATGTTACGTGATGTCGTTAGAACATGCTCAGTGTGCCAGAATCCTGAAAACCTGGCAAAAATTTCAAAATTGCTCAAATACGGCAAAAAATGAATGTAGTAGGGTTGCAGACACTTTTGATATTTTTATATCAAAACTGAAAAATTTAGATCGGTGGATCAAATAAGGCGAAAAGAAACTGGAAAAATACTGAAGTAGACAAAAATATTTTCAGTGAACATTTATCGTTTTAATGGCAAACTTCATTACAAAACTACTACACAAAGGAAGCGGCTACTCGGGTAGCAGAGTACTTGTGGCGTGCACTTGGTGGTTGTTTAGGCTAGGCAGTAGTGCGAGGTGTCCAGATGAACACTCACTAGTCGACGTGCAGGCAGGGAAATCAGGACGCAGTCAGTGTAAAGACACATCAGCTATCAAGATATTAGCAGTAAATTTTCAGAATGTTAGGAATAAAGTTCCTGAATTTACTGCTCTCCAGGAAGCGTGTGGCGCGCAAATTATTCTCGAGACTGAAACCTGGCTGAACCCTGAGATAGGAAGTTCTGAAATACTTAGTACGGGTTGGAACGTGTATCGGAAAGACAGATTAGACACCGTAGGAGGTGGTATCTTCACTGCAGTTGAAAAAAAAAAAAAAGTTATCTACTGAGGACGAAGTAGTGTGTGATTGTGAAGTTATCTGGACACGTTTAACAGGGCTAGGGGAAGTTAATTGTGGGGTGTTATTACCGGCCACCAGGTTCCACCGTGACAGTTCTAGAATCATTCAAAGGGAGTCTACATTCTGTATCGCAGAAGTACCCAGATCATGCTATATTAGTCGGAGGCGACTTCAACCTACCTAGTATAGACTGGGATGTCTATGGATTCATTACAGGTGATACAGACAAGCCGTCGTGTGAATTACTTTTGAACACATTATCCGAAAACTGTCTTGAGCAGCTAAATCGACAGCCAATGCGTAATGGAAATATTTTAGATCTGGTAGCCACGAACAGACCAGACCTCATCGACGGTGTCAGTGTTGAGACAGGGATTAGTGATCATGATGTCATTACGACTATGCTTACGAAAGTTAAAAAGTCGGTCAAGAAGGCTAGAAGAGTATTCTTACTAGAAAGAGCAGATAAGCAGTTGTTAGCATCCCACTTAGAAAATGAATCGACTTCATTTACTTCCGGTACGATGGACGCGGAAGAATTATGGGCAAATTTTAAACGCATTGTAAATCACGCATTGGACAAGTATGTGCCGAAAAAGTGGATTACGGACGGAAAAAAACAACCGTGGCTTAACAGCGCAATTCGGAGAATGCTCAGCAAGCAAAGGTAGTTGCACTCGCGGTACAAGAAAGATCGGCAGGATGAGGACAGGCAAAAGTTAGTAGAGATTCGTGCTGCTGTAAAAAGAGCAATGCGCGAAGCATTCAACCACTACCACCGTCATATCTTATCAAAAGATCTTGCTGAAAACCCAAGGAAATTCTGGTCTTACATAAAATCGGTAAGCGGGTCGAAGGCTTCCATCCAGTCAATCACTGATCAGTCTGGCCTGGCAACGGAAGACAGCAAAACGAATGCTGAAATTTTAAATTTAGCATTTGAGAAATCTTTCACGCAGGAGGATCGTACAAACATACCGCCGTTTGAGTCTCATAGAGATTCCCGTATGGAGGACATAGTGATAGACATCCATGGGGTTGTGAAGCAGCTAAATGGGTTGAAAATAAATAAATCGCCAGGTCCTGATGGGATTCCAATTCGGTTTTTTCAGAGTGTACTCTACCGCATTGGCTCCTTACTTAGCTTGCATTTATCGCGAATCTCTTGCCCAACTTAATGTCCCGAGCGACTGGAAAAAAGCGCAGGTGACGCCTGTATGTAAGAAAGGTAGGACGGATCCTCAAAATTACAGACCAATATCCGTAACATCGGTATGTTGCAGGATTTTCGAACATATTCTCAGTTCGAATATAATGGATTTCCTTGCAACAGAAGTTGCTGTCCATGCATCAGCACGGCTTTAGAAAGCATCGCTCCTGCGAAATGCAACTCGCCCTTTTTCACATGATACCCTTCATCCATGGTTCGCAAGATATCAGACGGATGCCATATTCCTTGACTTCCGGGAAGCGTTTTACTCGGTGCCCCACTGCAGACTCCTAACCAAGGTACGAGCATATGGGATTGGTTCCCAAGTATGCGAGTGGCTCGAAGACTTCTTAAGTGCCGCGCGGGATTAGCCGAGCGGTCTTAGGCGCTGCAGTCATGGACTGTGCGGCTGGTCTCGGCGGAGGTTCCAGTCTTCCCTCGGGCAAGGGGGTGTGTGTTTGTCCTTAGGATAATTTAGCTTCAGTAGTGTGTAAGCTTAGGGACTGATGACCTTAGCAGTTAAGTCACATAAGATTTCACACACATTTGAACATTTGATTTGATTTGAACTTCTTAGGTAATAGAACCCAGTACGTTGTCTTCGATGGTGAGTGTTCATCGGTGGTGAGGGTACCATCTGGAGTGCCCCAGGCAAGTGTGGTAGGTCCGCTGTTGTTTTCTATCTACACAAATGATCTTTTGGATAGGGTGGATAGCAATGTGCGGCTGTTTACTGATGATGCTGTGGTGTACGGGAAGGCGTCGTCGTTGAGTGACTGTAGTAGGATACAAGATGACTTGGACAGGATTTGTGATTGGTGTAAAGAATGGCAGCTAACTCTAAATATAGACAAATGTAAATTAATGCAGATTAATAGGAAGAAGAATCCTGTAATGTTTGAATACTCAATTAGTAGTGTAGCGCTTGACACAGTAACGTTGATTAAATATTTGGGCGTAACATTGCAGAGCGATATGAAGTGGGACAAGCATGTAATGGCAGTTGTGGGGAATGCGGATAGTCGTCTTCGGTTCATAGGTAGAATTTTGGAAAGATGTGATTCATCTGTAAAGGAGACCGCTTATAAAACACTAATACTACCTACTGTTGAGTATTGCTCGAGCGTTTGGGATCCCTATCAGGTCGGATTGAGGGAGGACATAGAAGCAATTCAGAGGCGGGCTACTAGATTTGTTACTGGTAGGTTTGATTATCACGCGAGTGTTACGAAAATGCTGCAGGAACTCGGGTGGGAGTGTCTGGAGGGAAGAAGGCGTTCTTTTCGTGAATCGCTAATGAGGAAATTTAGAGAACCAGCATTTGATGCTGACTGCAGTACAATTTTACTGCCGCCAACTTACATTTCGCGGAAAGACCACAAAGATAAGAGATTAGGGCTCGTACAGAGGCATATAGACAGTAATTTTTCCCTCGTTCTGTTTGGGAGTGGGACAGGGAGAGAAGATGCTAGTTGTTGTACGAGGTACCCTCCGCCACGCACCGTATGGTGGATTGCGGAGTATGTATGTAGATGTAGATGAAAACTACCTCTATAACCGTCTTTATTACGGTAAGTATATATTAGTAACAGAAATTAAAAGTTTTAGATCTTCGTGATCTTCTTCCTCTTGTGCTTCTTATTCGTCCTCATTTTCTTCGTTGACATTTCTATCCTCATCATTCGCAACCTCTGATTCTTCGTAACCTTCTGCAGCAGGTACCAAGAGGGCAACAGCTCCCGACGACAGATATTTTACTTTCCTGAAAGATGGTTTCCGCAAAGAAGAAATATTTGTCTCTGTTATTGCCAGAAGTCTGGGGGGCACATCCTCCATACTTTTGCGAGCGAGAAGACTTTCGGATAAAACTTGCCTTACTAACTTGTTTGGTGATACCCGTCCATCTTCCAACACCTTACCTGTTGGTGAAAGTGTAGACGCAATTATATATGGTCAATGGATCAACAGTTTACGGAATCTCGTTGGCATATTTTATCGTGGGAAATCTTAGACACCTCTGGCTGTTTCAGTGGCGTAATTTCTGAACTTTTCGGTGCCAGTTTCTATTTTCTCAGTGTAAATGACGTCATTTTGCAAATGTCACTTCAGAAATGGTTAAAACACGGAGCTGCGACTGACAGTTGGATTTTAAGGCTGATTCGCAAAGATAATACACTCCTGGAAATTGAAATAAGAACACCGTGAATTCATTGTCCCAGGAACGGGAAACTTTATTGACACATTCCTGGGGTCAGATACATCACATGATCACACTGACAGAACCACAGGCACATAGATACAGGCAACAGAGCATGCACAATGTCGGCACTAGTACAGTGTATATCCACCTTTCGCAGCAATGCAGGCTGCTATTCTCCCATGGAGACGATCGTAGAGATGCTGGATGTAGTCCTGTGGAACGGCTTGCCATGCCATTTCCACCTGGCGCCTCAGTTGGACCAGCGTTCGTGCTGGACGTGCAGACCGCGTGAGACGACGCTTCATCCAGTCCCAAACATGCTCAATGGGGGACAGATCCGGAGATCTTGCTGGCCAGGGTAGTTGACTTACACCTTCTAGAGCACGTTGGGTGGCACGGGATACATGCGGACGTGCATTGTCCTGTTGGAACAGCAAGTTCCCTTGCCGGTCTAGGAATGGTAGAACGATGGGTTCGATGACGGTTTGGATGTACCGTGCACTATTCAGTGTCCCCTCGACGATCACCAGTGGTGTACGGCCAGTGTAGGAGATCGCTCCCCACACCATGATGCCGGGTGTTGGCCCTGTGTGCCTCGGTCGTATGCAGTCCTGATTGTGGCGCTCACCTGCACGGTGCCAAACACGCATACGACCATCATTGGCACCAACGCAGAAGCGACTCTCATCGCTGAAGACGACACGTCTCCATTCGTCCCTCCATTCACGCCTGTCGCGACACCACTGGAGGCGGGCTGCACGATGTTGGGGCGTGAGCGGAAGACGGCCTAACGGTGTGCGGGACCGTAGCCCAGCTTCATGGAGACGGTTGCGAATGGTCCTCGCCGATACCCCAGGAGCAACAGTGTCCCTAATTTGCTGGGAAGTGGCGGTGCGGTCCCCTACGGCACTGCGTAGGATCCTACGGTCTTGGCGTGCATCCGTGCGTCGCTGCGGTCCGGTCCCAGGTCAACGGGCACGTGCACCTTCCGCCGACCACTGGCGACAACATCGATGTACTGTGGAGACCTCACCCCCCACGTGTTGAGCAATTCGGCGGTACGTCCACCCGGCCTCCCGCATGCCCACTATACGCCCTCGCTCAAAGTCCGTCAACTGCACATACGGTTAACGTCCACGCTGTCGCGGCATGCTACCAGTGTTAAAGACTGCGATGGAGCTCCGTATGCCACGGCAAACTGGCTGACACTGACGGCGGCGGTGCACAAATGCTGCGCAGCTAGCGCCATTCGACGGCCAACACTGCGGTTCCTGGTGTGTCCGCTGTGCCGTCCGTGTGATCATTGCTTGTACAGCCCTCTCGCAGTGTCCGGAGCAAGTATGGTGGGTCTGACACACCGGTGTCAATGTGTTCTTTTTTCCATTTCCAGGAGTGTAGTAAATACTTCAGCACCGAACGAAAAATAAGGGGCAATGTTTTGGGATCTAAAATTTTTTTCCCCCTTGCGTTTTACAATTTTTTGCTTGGATTCCGGTAAGAAGTTAATTATCAAAAAGTGATTGTTAATAAATGATTGAAAATGAATTAAATGTCGTACTCAAGTAAATATCTTCTGGAACAGCCTCAATGTGAAAAAAATGGTCTGATTTAGCTGGACAAAAAATGTTCCTTCCTAACGACGCAGTCCTTTCCCAGTCCGGCTAATACGGCGCGCGGCTCACAAATGAATGCAGCGTTGGACCTGAAATCTGGAGGAAACAGGTGGCCGCTTCTAAGACCGGGATTCTATACTTGCAACATAAATCTACCGAACCTACTAATCGAGCTTCCTCAACTATTTTGTTTATGGCCACATTTGCGGAAGTCTGATCCAACGTACGACGTCCTCTCTTTAGTTTACGAGCACCGCGAAGCGGGAAATTTGAAAGTGTTCCGATCTTCAATCTTATTTTTCTATTCGAACGGCACAGATCCGAACATAGTTCTTTCTCTAATCTTAGTAGACGCTGTCTCATCTACAACCTCCGAGCAGTCTCTAATAGGAGTAGAAACACCCCGTATAGTGTTTGTGTATGGGTCGGGGGAGGGAGGGGAGGGGAGGGGAGGGGAGAGGAGGGGTTATATTTCCCGTCTACTACGGATGTTTTGTATGGCTATTTCTTATGAGTTTCTATGGAGGGCTATTGCTGCTTTTATGAAATTTCAGGTCGTTATTTACGACGTCAGTTCAATAAGTAATGCAACACATTTTTTTCTCGGCCAATTTTGGTTGAAAAAACCGGAAATTTCTTGTGGAATATTTTCAAACATTTCCGCTTCGTCTCGTATAGTTTCATTGACTTCTGACAGGTGGCAGCTCTGTACGGAGCTGTTAAAATGGCGTCTGTAACGGATGTGCGTTGCAAACAACGGGCAGTGATCGAGTTTCTTTTGGCGGAAAACCAGGGCATCTCAGATATTCATAGGCGCTTGCAGAATGTCTACGGTGATCTGGCAGTGGACAAAAGCACGGTGAGTCGTTGGGCAAAGCGTGTGTCATCATCGCCGCAAGGTCAAGAAAGACTGTCTGATCTCCCGCGTGCGGGCCGGCCGTGCACAGCTGTGACTCGTGCAATGGCGGAGCGTGCGAACACACTCGTTCGAGATGATCGACGGATCACCATCAGACAACTCAGTGCTAAACTTGACATCTCTGTTGGTAGTGCTGTCACAATTGTTCACCAGTTGGGATATTCAAAGGTTTGTTCCCGCTGGGTCCCTCGTTGTCTAACCGAACACCATAAAGAGCAAAGGAGAACCATCTGTGCGGAATTGCTTGCTCGTCATGTGGCTGAGGGTGACAATTTCTTGTCAAAGATTGTTACAGGCGATGAAACATGGGTTCATCACTTCGAACCTGAAACAAAACGGCAATCAATGGAGTGGCGCCACACCCACTCCCCTACCAAGAAAAAGTTTAAAGCCATACCCTTAGCCGGTAAAGTCATGGTTACAGTCTTCTGGGACGCTGAAGGGGTTATTCTGTTCGATGTCCTTCCCCATGGTCAAACGATCAACTCTGAAGTGTATTGTGCTACTCTTCAGAAATTGAAGAAACGACTTCAGCGTGTTCGTAGGCACAAAAATCTGAACGAACTTCTCCTTCTTCATGACAACGCAAGACCTCACACAAGTCTTCGCACCCGAGAGCAGCTCACAAAACTTCAGTGGACTGTTCTTCCTTATGCACCCTACAGCCCCGATCTCGCACCGTCGGATTTCCATATGTTTGGCCCAATGAAGGACGCAATCCGTGGGAGGCACTATGCAGATGATGAAGTAGTTATTGATGCAGTACGACGTTGGCCCCGACATCGACCAGTGGAATGGTACCGTGCAGGCATACAGGCCCTCATTTCAAGGTGGCGTAAGGCCGTAGCATTGAATGGAGATTACGTTGAAAAATAGTGTTGTGTAGCTAAAAGATTGGGGAATAACCTGGTGTATTTCAATGCTGAATAAAACAACCCCTGTTTCAGAAAAAAAATGTGTTGCATTACTTATTGAACTGCCCTCGTATATCTATTGGCCTGTGGTTTATATCCACGCGCATAGAAGGATGTCACTAAAATCAGCTGCAGGCCGATATTTCGCTGAATAGCACAGGCCTGTTCAGGCGGCTGCTAGGCAAGCACGAGGGCTCACGCTCGCTCGCAGCCTGGTTAGAGTGCTCGTCGTATAATGAGTAGGTCAGACGCCATTGTGTAGCGCAGGGAAGTGTAAGCTATCCGCTATCTGCAGAGGCAAGACTCCTGTTGAGTTCGCCTTAACTCTAGACTCAAGCACATAAATACTTAATTGTGCTGTGCTTTAATTGTGCTGTGCTTGAGAGTATCTGTTTCTAAATTGATGGAATAACAGTAGTATGGCCCGGTTAGGAACTTGCACGCAAAGGTCCAACAGACCAGTATCAGGAAATCACTTACGTCAGTGCAGGATGCCTACCTACAATTAGAATTTATAAGAAGTGTACAAACTCTCATTCCAGCCTGCCTGCTCCTATCTCCACCGCAGCCATTAAAGCGGTTCATGCTTTACATGTGTACTGAAGCACAGTGGTTAAGGTAGGCTAACTTGGGTTTCCGCAAGCTTCACGGGAACTGTTCCGTCTGTTGCACCTAACAGGTTGCGTTGTCAGTCCAACATGACTAACCAGGTATATTTTGCATAGGCAGGTTTACTGCAGATCAATTAACGAAGGGAGAAATAAAACGAACACACCAACTTAAAGCCGACTGAGCAGAAATTAAAAATTGAGGAATATATAGTAGTCCAAGTCCAGCAGGGGAAAATTTTTTCGTGTGATTGTTTTGCAGCCCCAAATACATCGGTAGGGGTCTCCCACTACAAATTGTGCAAAAATTTACTAAACACAAATTCGGGAACCTCGAATTACATGTCTGCGAATTTGACGAGGAGTTTCCTTATTCCATAAATACACTCCTGGAAATGGAAAAAAGAACACATTGACACCGGTGTGTCAGACCCACCATACTTGCTCCGGACACTGCGAGAGGGCTGTACAAGCAATGATCACACGCACGGCACAGCGGACACACCAGGAACCGCGGTGTTGGCCGTCGAATGGCGCTAGCTGCGCAGCATTTGTGCACCGCCGCCGTCAGTGTCAGCCAGTTTGCCGTGGCATACGGAGCTCCATCGCAGTCTTTAACACTGGTAGCATGCCGCGACAGCGTGGACGTGAACCGTATGTGCAGTTGACGGACTTTGAGCGAGGGCGTATAGTGGGCATGCGGGAGGCCGGGTGGACGTACCGCCGAATTGCTCAACACGTGGGGGGTGAGGTCTCCACAGTACATCGATGTTGTCGCCAGTGGTCGGCGGAAGGTGCACGTGCCCGTTGACCTGGGACCGGACCGCAGCGACGCACGGATGCACGCCAAGACCGTAGGATCCTACGCAGTGCCGTAGGGGACCGCACCGCCACTTCCCAGCAAATTAGGGACACTGTTGCTCCTGGGGTATCGGCGAGGACCATTCGCAACCGTCTCCATGAAGCTGGGCTACGGTCCCGCACACCGTTAGGCCGTCTTCCGCTCACGCCCCAACATCGTGCAGCCCGCCTCCAGTGGTGTCGCGACAGGCGTGAATGGAGGGACGAATGGAGACGTGTCGTCTTCAGCGATGAGAGTCGCTTCTGCGTTGGTGCCAATGATGGTCGTATGCGTGTTTGGCACCGTGCAGGTGAGCGCCACAATCAGGACTGCATACGACCGAGGCACACAGGGCCAACACCCGGCATCATGGTGTGGGGAGCGATCTCCTACACTGGCCGTACACCACTGGTGATCGTCGAGGGGACACTGAATAGTGCACGGTACATCCAAACCGTCATCGAACCCATCGTTCTACCATTCCTAGACCGGCAAGGGAACTTGCTGTTCCAACAGGACAATGCACGTCCGCATGTATCCCGTGCCACCCAACGTGCTCTAGAAGGTGTAAGTCAACTACCCTGGCCAGCAAGATCTCCGGATCTGTCCCCCATTGAGCATGTTTGGGACTGGATGAAGCGTCGTCTCACGCGGTCTGCACGTCCAGCACGAACGCTGGTCCAACTGAGGCGCCAGGTGGAAATGGCATGGCAAGCCGTTCCACAGGACTACATCCAGCATCTCTACGATCGTCTCCATGGGAGAATAGCAGCCTGCATTGCTGCGAAAGGTGGATATACACTGTACTACTGCCGACATTGTGCATGCTCTGTTGCCTGTGTCTATGTGCCTGTGGTTCTGTCAGTGTGATCATGTGATGTATCTGACCCCAGGAATGTGTCAATAAAGTTTCCCCTTCCTGGGACAATGAATTCACGGTGTTCTTATTTCAATTTCCAGGAGTGTATTTTGGATTTAGACTGAAAATTGTGCTGGGAATGTATGCTACGAACTTAAGGCCATTTAGCTGTATAGTGACTTCCTAAATTTAGGACAAACATTGACCGAAATAGGAAAAAAAATGGATTAGTGAGTATTAAAAACCACATTCTGGTGGTATGCAGAGTAGTGCGATGAAAGCATAGAATGAGTGAAAGTGTGGTGTCACCGCCAGACACCACACTTGCTAGGTGGTAGCCTTTAAATCGGCCGCGGTCCGTTAGTATACGTCGGACCCGCGTGTCGCCACTATCAGTGATTGCAGACCGAGCGCCGCCACACGGCAGGTCTAGAGAGACTTCCTAGCACTCGCCCCAGTTGTACAACCGACTTTGCTAGCGATGGTTCACTGAAAAAAATACGCTCATATTTGCCGAGACGATAGTTAGCATAGCCTTCAGCTACGTCATTTGCTACGACCTAGCAAGGCGCCATTACCAGTTACTATTGAGATTATGAATAATGTACCGTCAAGAGCGATGTTCACCATTTATGGATTAAAGTTAAGTATTCCACCAGCTACGTCTGTTTTTTCTAAAGTCTAATTTCCTTGTCCTGTTCCAGACCTCACGCCAGCCTGCGTGAGCTAAAACGCGTGCCTTTCGGCTTCCTCTAGTAAACTGGTGTTGGCTCTCCTGCCAACCCACAACAGAAAGCTTATTCTTTCAGGCACTTATTTTTTAGATTAACATAATATGAAAGCAAAAAACCAAACTTAGTGGTTGCTAAAATGCAATTGGAGAATTCAGAATGAACTATTTTGGCCACTTATAATGCATTAAGCGGACCTGCAATACACATCCTGGCAAATCAATAGTGGTATAATTGGGGTCATATTTGGCTAAACACACTAAGGTTGTCAGCAAATCCAACACCTTCCATGAAAACCCTGACGTGATAGCAAATGATACGTCACATAGCTCCGAATAAATCCTGACATTAAATTAACCAAAGTAATACGATCAACGAGTGAGCAAATGGAATACCACAGACTAACACAAGAACGCCTAAATGCATGTCATACCTTCCCACCGTGAAACAGACGCAGTTCCGAGGGAAGAAACGAGAACAGAAGCAGAGAGCAGAGTCGTGCAGGCTAGGAGGCCCTACGATAAGGGACGTCTCCAGCCGACCGCCAGGACCACCCCCCAGCCCATGTTAAAAGATAAAGCCCTCCCGAAGAACAGTATATATCGTACAAGAACACTAAAAGGGCCACACCAGCTGCAAGTTTTAGCGTGAGACTTTTTCGCGTCTCTGTTACGTAGCAAACATTAAAAACATTGCCCCACCATGAAAAGTATAACGTTTCTCATTGGATAGACAGCATTTTTGTAGGCGGAGCTTAAGGTTAACATTGAGACCCTGATTGGTCAGTTGATAACACAGCCAGATAGCTTTTTTTAAACCAACTTCGGTAAATTGTAGTGAGGTGAAGTTAAGAGTTACTTCCGAGATGGCGAGGTGCGTGGAGCTGCACCGTCTGCCGCCCCCTGACGCTGCCTAACCAACGACAAGGTAATGAACGCACGTGATGCAACATGCCAGATAAGCCTTCACTCAGAACTGCAGAAGTCTCATCTGTTACACCCCATTTTTTACGTAATGCTAGTGTCGATCGTCAATTAAACTTAGTGGTATTCACATTTGCCATTAGAAGTTAAAATCTGAAACGCGATGATTTTTCTGTTATGTTATTGAGAAGTCACATCAGCCATTGTAATTTACAAGTTAAATAAGTAATAAAGATAATTGAGGGTCACTGTAGACAATTTTTGATAGTTTTCTCTTTTATGAAACTTAATTTAAACCTAGATTATAGATGTGATATGGCATAGGTCATCCTTCGATCCATTGTAGAACTTGGAAACCCATTCAGGGAATATTCGTTCACATTTTTGTTGAACGTAGTTGGTTTTTATCATCCTGTATTAAAATATTTCCTTTCATCGATAGCGCAATTTATAAACAATGTTTTGAGAGTAGAATAAAAATTCCAACGGTAAACTTAACTGCTTTCTCGACGTTATTATACCAGCTAACTAAAAACAGGAAAGCCTTGAACCCCTTCTACTACATTTAGTTAATATTAAGATTCTTTTACAGGGAGTGCAGTGGAGATGATGCTGAAATGATTAAGTATTTGTTTATATCATCGCTAGCCTCACTGAACTCTTCTTAACTCTACATGTCATGTGTGATCTGGCGTCTCATTACCAGCGACAGATCCCAGGTTCAAACTAGTCAATTCCCTAAAAAACACGCTCAGAGCGTCGTTGCGCAAAAGTGGTAGGGAGACACGATATAGGACAGACAGCACGCAGAATGTTATGTTACAGAAACAATACCTTCAAAACCTAAAGTTAGCGTTGCAGTAAAATAGTGTTGTTCAGGTTCTTAGGTGGAGAGGACCTCGATTTTCAGAGATAGTTTCGCTTACTACAGAAAACATGCATTAGAGGTGAACTGATGATGGGTCGAATTGAGAACACCCAGTACTAGTTCAGAGATGGGGAAGCTGCAAAGAAAATTGTTCACATCTAAAATAAACAAAAAGCCCCGAAACGTCTAAAAGTAAAAAAGGAGGAATAAAAGCGACCATTTTCTGGCCTGCAGTGACCAAAAACGAATATTTGTTATAATGAGCCTCGTCTTGTGATATTCGGATAAAAATATTTCTCATCAACTTCTGAAGCTGACATAACCCACAGCGAAAAGACAGGCATGCAAGCAACACTCCTTTGACTTGCTTGCGTTGGGCACAGATCCACTTCAGAGTATAATAGCCTGCCCGTTCCGCTGATCACGTGCGGCAACTTGTACACCTCTGGAATTTATAGAGCTGCAATGTGACAGGCAGTGGAGGGAAATATTTAGTAATAAAATGCAAATTCTAGAATCGTATAAAAACATTGGTCAACGTAACTTTCCACGACTTCATAAGATTTAAAGCTAAGATTGTGTCTGGGTTTGGACCCACTTATTTAGCGAGTTGCTTTTTACGTCAGTGAAGAATACCAAATCTGCCCTCAGAAAATTACTAACAGACTACAGCTAAAACGCTTATTTTCGAATTAGCTGTATCCAGGAAGTGGAACTAGACACTGATGCTTTAGTGAAAGCAAAATAATAGAATTCGTTGAAATCCTGTGTTTTTGTGTTTGACACGTAAGTCAAACAGTCATGAATTTAAAGTTGTCAGTATAAACTTCGTGCGAAAACTACATTCTCTACAAGCCAGCATCAGTCTTAAGAATTGTCACATTTTTTGTACTTAGCTCCTACATTTTTATCATTAAAAGAAATGTTTCATTTAATTATAATTTTCTCATCAGTGCAACAGTGTCTGCTACGATAAGCTTTAATTAGCCACACCAAATAGCTACACCTCCGTGGAACCAACGTAATCTGCCGTAGAGTAGATCCGTTGAAAATAGTTGGTCGTGCTGTGCTGCCTTGTTCCTATTCCCCCTCCCCTCCCCTCGCCTCTCCTCTCCCCTCGCCTCTCCTCTCCGTCCCATACGGCTCCTCGTTGTGAGTCACTCTAACAATACCACTACTTGCAAAGTAGGTTAGAAATCAGATTAATAATGTTGCTCACGCGGCATATGTCCGCTTTATTGGGCAACAACAAAGTTATTGACTGTGGATAGTATCGTCATAATCGAAATAATGAAGTCACTGTAAAAAGGTCATTAATTTTGGCACTTATCTTGAATGGATTCCCACATAGATTCCGTCGAAGTTATTATGGCTCATCTGGTTGATTCTAGGGTGATTCCACTTTGACTGCTAAAAGGTCCAGATCTGTATTTTAGCAATATTTGAAGACCTAACAAATGTGTTTTTCAGGAAATTCTTAATGATCAAACTATCCCAGATCAGAACAATGGTATGGTAGAAATAATTTTTGACTTGGTGTTCACGATTCACCTTTTTATTAAACTTCTTTTAAATTCAAATACTTCTTAATTGTCACATCACCAAGAAAACAGTTTTGTTTCAATCTTCATATATTTAATTTCCACTTTAACCAAACACAAGACTTGACTGTTCTTTTAGAAACCGAAATAACAACTTCTGCAAAGTGAAACAAAGACTGCCCTGTGTGCATTCGCACCAAAGCGGTTACAAGTATGTCAAAGATTATGACAGTCTCACAGAAATGAATACACACAAGAACCATATCACTGTAATATATCGATGCATCGAAGTACCTATACTTTAAGAAAACCAAATGTGAATATTGTCACAAAAATGTCTGTTACTTTGCAGGAAAGTAGTACGATATTACTGGTATCGAGAACTGGGGTTGGAGTGCCGTAATGGTCACGTAAATAAAGAAACATTACACCACCCTATTGCTCACCGCTGAGGCGTGAGCTCGGTCCAGCTTGTACGAGCAGATCGGTGAACAGTCCTGGAATGGCGTACAGAGCAGGCTGGCGCTAGGCGTAGCGTGACCTCTAGCGCGCCCTTAGCCGCGCGGCCTCCCTAGTTTTACAAGAGGCCGCGCGCTGTCGCTCTGCGACCCGAAGTTGATAAGCAGGCTGGAGCTCGCCGAGCGACGGGTCACGTTAATTGCCGCGTAGTGGGGGCAAGCGATGAGCCGCCTGCCGGAGTCAGCTGCGCCGCAGTACGGAGCGTCATTCGAACGTTGAGGAGTGCATAAGATCTGCTCTGGGCGTTCACTGGTGTTTGCTTGCTACGTTCACTTGTGTCAACGTGCTTCTGCGATGTGGTTATCGTCGCCGTTGGCGGCGCAGTGTTCCTGTGTATAAGTCTCTGAAGGCAATAGACACTGACCTTGCTGGGCAATTTAATAAACAGCAATTAATTGGAGGTTCAAATGTTCTTCGTGGACTACGAATGCAGTTAACGTGTGATGTTTCTGCTGTCTTTTGGAGGCAGTACACGGTTGACCATGGCTGCTGTTTGGGGGCAATCATGCTCACTATGGTGGCCTTGAAGCCTTTCCTGGTGCAAACATCTTGGCTTGGAAGACATGGAGTATAGCTGACAGTACAGGCCTACTAGCTAAGGTCCCCTATGGTACTTTGGTGCCAGATAAGCCTTTCAATTTGTCTACAAGAAGCAGCTGAATGCAGACTGTCAAGAGGCTGTTGGTGCACCCACTTGTAAATCGCTGACCCTGTGTAACGTACGTGATGTGTGTTGTTGCAGAGCTGAGCGATGAGGACCTGGAGCTGAAGGAGTCGCTGTGCCGGGAGCTGCTGCAGCTGCTGGCGCTCACCAGGGTGGGCCGCTGCCGCCTCAGGGGTGAGTCCACTCATCCTGCCTCTCCAGCTGCAGCCAGCCCCATTGCCACATTTCGTAACACCCACGGGGCACCTAGAATATTCCTAGGTTCCTTACTCACCACTGGTCTTCGAGCCTATGTAACCACACTTTCGTTGGGTAGTTCACGTCTGTCTTCAGGTTTTTCCAGCATTTCTGGGAAGCTCTGTGTGCTTGGGTCAAACAGTCCCGTGCCTCCAGAATGAAATTTCACTCTGCAGAGAAGTGTGCGCCGTCTCGAAATTTCGTGACAGATTAAAACTGAGTACCTCATGTCCTACCTTCGATACTTCACAGACGTTTTCATGCATACCTTCCAGGATTAGCTCTCCTGGAAGAAAGGTTACTGCGGAGACATGGGTTGAAATAATGGCGGCAGTAAAGCTATGAGGGCGGGCCGTGGGTTAAGCTTGGATAGCTCAGTAGATAGAGCACTTGTCAGCGAAATACAAAGATCTCGGATTCGAGTCCCGGTCCACCCCTAAATTTTAATACGCCAGGAAATTTCAGTCCTGTGACTGTTTAAGCTGCCCTTCTACATACACGTTCAGATTGTTGACAAAGGTACGAGCATACAGAATAGGTTCCGAGATATGTGAGTGGCTCTAAAACGTCTTAAGTAATAGAACCCAGTATGTTGTCCACGACAGCAAGTGTTCGTCAGAGACAAGGGTATAGTCAGGAGTGCCCCACATTATTTTCTGTAAACATAAATCATCTGCAGACAGGGTGGGCAACAATCTGAGGTTGTTTCCTTATGACGCTGTGGAGTGCACGAACTTGTCGAAGGCAAGTGACTGTCGGATGGTACAAGATGACTTATTCAAAATTTCTGTTTGATGCGATGAATGGCAGATGGCTCCAAATATAGATAAATGTAAGTTACTTCGGACGAAAAGGAAAAAAAAACCGTAATGTACGAATCAGCATTAGTAGCGCCCAGCTTGATGCAGTCGCGTCGTGTAAATATCTCGGCTTATGGTTGCAAAGTGATATGAAATGGAACGAGCACGTGAGGATTGTGGTAGGGAAAGTGATTGGACGATTTCAGTTTGTTGAGGAAAGCCTGGTTCATTTGTAAAGGAGACCACACATAGGACGCTGTGCGACGTATTCTTGAATAGTGCTCTAGTGTTTGGGATTGCACCAAGTTGGATTAAAGGAAGACATCGAATTAGTTAGCTGGCGGGCTGCTAGATTTGTTACCGGTAGTTTCGAACAACACGCAGGTATTAGGGAAATGCTTCGCGAACTCAAATGGGAATCCCTGGAGGGAAGGCAATGTTCTTTTCGAGAATCTCTATTCAGAAAATTCGGAGAACTGGCATTTGAAGCTACTGCCTAACGACCCTGCTGCCACTAACATACATTTCGTGTAAGAGGCACGACGACAAGGTTAGAGAAATTAGGGCTCATGCGGAAGCAGACACAACAGATCTTTCACCTCGCTCTGTCTGCAAGTGGAACAGTAAAGGAAAGACTAATAGTGGTACATGGTACCCTCAGCCACGCACCGTGCGGTGGCTTGCGGGTTATGTACGTATATATAATCCCCATAACCGTTACAGGTCCCACACACACAGAGCCTGCCCCCCCCCCCTCCCCGCCCCCCTGTTTTACCGACTACTTAACCTATCCCTATCCGTTTTATTTCTTGGGCATTTGTATTAATTGGCTGATTACAGCTATGAATAATATACATTGTAATCACAGGGTAATATGTTTTGGCATTTTATGAATCTCACAATTGTACATTTCGGGCATATAGAGCAAAGTTCGTGAATTTGAAGCACTTTGAAGTCCTGTCAAGATTAGAATGTGTATTTACGTTGCTTTCTGAGATACTACTTCTTTATCTGAACCGTACACAAATGTCTCAGGTTAATATCGATAGATCATTAATATAAAACATGAGTAGCAAAGCTCATAACACCTGAAGTAGTTTCCACGAGGGGCGTTAAATAAGTATCGCAGAAAATTTTTTTTTTCCTCCCATCAAATTCAGATTGGAAAATACGGAATTTGTTGTGGAACATTGTGGAATATCCACACTTCAGCCCCTATACTTTCATGAAGCTCCGATAGGTGGCGACGCTATACGTAGCCTTCAGAATGGCATCTGTAACGGAGGTGCGTTCCAAGCAGAGCGCTGTCATTGAGTTTCTTTTGGCGGAAAATCAGAGCATCGAAGATATTTAACACTCTTTCAGAATGTCTACGGAGAGCTGGTTGTGAACAAAAGCACGCTGAGTCGTTGGGCGAGGCGTCTCTCACTACGCAAAATGTGACGCAAACCAGACCTATCTCGTGCGTATCAGCCGGCGGCACGCAGCTGCGACTCCTAAAATTCGAGGTGATGGACGGATCACAAATAAACACCCCGCTCCACAACTCCATTGGTAGTACACGCTCGTCCACCAGTTGGGCTACTGAAAGGTGTCTCCGCTGGGTTCCTCACCTCCTAAAAGACCATAAACAGAAACGAACAAACATTTGAGCGAATTCCTTGCAATTTACAAGGCTGATCGTACCGATTTTTGTATGGAAGATCGTCGCATGCGATGAAACAAACCGTAACAAAACAACAACCCACTGAGTGTCGCCACCCCACATGTCCTCTTTAGAAAAAGACCAAAACCCCACCCTGAGCTGGTAAAGTCATGGTGTGGGCCTGTGGGACTCTGAAGGGTTCATCTGTTTGTTGCCCTTCCGCATCATGCAGAGATCAGCTTTGAAGTACCGGGTGATCAAAAAGTCGGTATAAATTTGAAAACTGAATAAATCACGGAATAATGTACATAGAGAGGTACACATGCTTGGAATGACATGGAGTTTTATTAGAACCAAAAAATACAAAAGTTCAAAAAATGTCAGACAGATGGCGCTTCATCTGATCAGAATAGCAATAATTAGCATAACAAAGTGAGACAAAGCAAAGACGATGTTTACAGGAAATGCTCAATATGTCCACCATCATTCCTCAACAATAGCTGTAGTCTAGGAATAATGTTGTGAACACCACTGTAAAGCATGTCCGGAGTTATGGTGAGGCATTGGCGTCGGATGTTGTCTTTCAGCATCCCTAGAGATGTCGGTCGATCACGATACACTTGCGACTTCAGGCAACCCCAAAGCCAATAATCGCACGGACTGAGGTCTGGGGACCTGGGAGGCCAAGCATGACGAAAGTGGCGATCATCACCAAACGACGCGCGCAAGAGATCTTTCACGCGTCTAGCAATATGGGGTCGTTCTAATAAAACCCCATGTCATTCCAAGCATGTGTGTCAATTTTTACCTCTCCATCTACATTATTCCGTGGTTTAACTTTTCAAATTTGTACTGACTTTTTGATCACCCGGTACATTGTGCTATCGTCACGAAATCGAAGAAACGACTTAGCGTGTTCATCTCCACAAAAACGCAAGCGAAGTTCTCCTTCTCCATGACAATGCGAGGTATCTCAAAAGTCTGCGCACCCGAGAGCTCACAGAACTTCACTGGACTGTTCTTCTTCGTCCATCTTACAGCCCAGATCTTAGACCTTCCATCTATTTAGTTCAGTGAAGGTTGCACTTCGCGGGAAGCAGTTCATGGATTATTGAAGACTGGAGGGTGGCGGGCACAGGGGGGGGGGGGGGGGTGTTACTGATGCAGCAAGGCATTTGCTACGACGTCAGCCAGTGGGGTACCATGTTGGTATACAGGTTCTCCCAGTAACGTGGAATAATGCCGCCGCATTGAACCAGGGTTTTGTAGCCAAAAAAAGTGGGTAATGATACGGTGTATTGGAATACTGAATAAAATCAACCTGCTTTCAAAAAGGTGGTTTCCTTACTTATTGAACGCCCGTCATGCGTGTTTGTCTAAGGTTCTCCATCCAACAGTATATGCTGCGGCCTCCGCATCAAGGTACCCTCACAGGAATATTTTTTTGTTTGATAATCCATGTAATCGTGCTTTAAGTAGAAACCGTTGGTTGATCACACACACACACACACACACACACACACACACACACACACTAAGCGAGTCGAGGTGGTCATCCTACCACGGACGTTATGACGTACTTTCTGCATTACGTCCAGCTACTCCTGCACGTTTTAAACAAACAGTTTCTGAGGGAACGTTGGTTCATAATGGGTATCACGTCTATGCGCTCCACTTACAGGCGAGCAGCGAGGTAGTACAAAGTTAAGGCGCTGGACTGAAATTTGGACGGAGTGTGATCGAGATTGCTCTCCGACCGCCCAGTTTTAGGATTTTAGCAGTTGTCTAAACCACTTAAGAGTAATGCAGAATGGTTGCTTTTGAAATGTCACGGTAGGTTCGTTGTCTGATTCCTTCACAGTCGAACTTTGGGCTCTGGTATCCTTTCCTACTTTTGAACTATAAAAAAAGATCGCTCCATTTCCAATGACCCACCCAAGTTCAGTGAAAGAGTGTGCAGCATAAGGAAATATCGCAGTAAAGAACTGCCTAAATCTTGTATAGTAGATGATGTAGTATTACGGAAAAATACGAAGCGTATACGACACACCTGGGGGCGTACTGGAACTCGCTGTGCAATATTTGAAAAATTTTGGGGAGTGGGTTCTCTTACAGAAACAATAAGAAATTCATGTAAACATATGTGCTAAGGTAGACTACATGTTTTGATCTTGATGCAAATTGTGAAAGTCACAGCATCTACTGTCAGCACAGAAATCCACATTTTCCAATATCTCTTTATAATTGCATGACTGATCAGAAATGACAAACGTTAGTGGACACGACAACACAGTACAGAACAATTCTGAAGTGATAATTCACGTTGTACCAAGTTATATACTTGTAACTGTCGTTCGGGTTTTGGGATGGTAGAACTAAAATCTATCGCGAGAAATGCAGGAAGCTTCATTTGCTATATATGTATTCAAAGCTGAAACAACTAAAATAGTATGAAATAACTAGAAAGAATAGAGAGAATTAATTAAAAAAAAAACAAATAACTGATTCATTGAATCTGCAGGCTCTCTACAAATGTATTTACTCCAAAATCTGTTTCTTTCCAGGTCTCTTCTTGTACGAGCTGCACTGCACCTTATCTGAAAAAATGCGTCGAAATCCATCACATTCCATCGAGGTACGCAGAACAATAAGCTAAGAAATAAACATAAGTTCCTTTACAGCAGTGTGTTCCGCGGAATTCACGTTGATTTTCATGCACTCCCAGGAACTCGAGGATTTTGGACACCATTTTAAGTAAGATTTTATACGATACAGTGATCAGACGTAACGAGGAAACTAATGTATTTCACTTTACTGGAGCAGTGTATGATCCATATTTCCAACGTCGTCTTTGAAAATCGCCTTGATGGACTCCCTGGTTTAATTTGTCTTTGTTGCAGACCGGAACCCGAACCCAGTACCTTATTTTCGCTGTCGGTGATCTAGTTGAGACTAGGAACATATGGCAGTCGGATTTTTTTTTAATTTTAATATTTGTGGTACGTGAAGTTTGGAACTCAAATATCAGTCGCTGGAAGCACTCCGCTGCAGCTCTCAGAAATTTTACAGTAATCAGACCCTAAAGTAACGTCGAATATTTTCGACAAGCTGGGAGGCTCTGTGATAGAATGTTTGGCGTATATGTGGGCGTCTTGGATTCGATTCCTGGCCTGCGCTGGCCGAGCAGTTCTAGGCGCTACGGTCTGGAACCGCGCGACCGCTATGGTCGCAGGTTCGAATTCTGCCTCGGGCATGGATGTGTGTGCTGTCCTTAGGTTAGTTAGGTTTGAGTTGTTCTAAGTTCTAGGGGACTGACGACCTCAGATGTTAGGTCCCATAGTGCTCAGAACCATTTGAACTGGGACTGAACAAATTTTAAACAAATGCATGTTCTAAGAGTATTTCCATAAAATACCTAAAGATAGAACAAAAGAAAAAAATGAAAATACTAGCGCTCGAGACTGGTAATCACTAGATCAGTAATTAGTCCGACTTTCGGTCATTATTTCGTTATTTTTAGGGTTCCGTGCCTTAACCTGTAAAAGCAGAGGCCTTATATGATAAATTTCTTGTGTCCGTCTGTCTGTTAAGAAGAGTTTTGCTCAGGAACGGGTAGACGTATAAAGTTCAAATTTATCACATACTAAATTCTATTATCCCTTGGCCGTGTAAAACATTTAAGCTTCCAAGTCAATTCAGTTATAAGATTCGTCCGTTTGTCACACATTCTGACACAAACTGACTAATCAAAACCTATAGTGTACTTTCGGTTGAAGCAGGATCATAAAATTTAGCATGTAGTTTCACAGTACAACTAAAGTAAAAAATCTGAAAATTGTTAAATCGCAATTATATCACACAAAATATATCTTTCTGCTATTAGAACATACAGCGCATTCCTTCCATTTGATCGATATGTTCACAAGTAGGGAAAGCTTGCATAGTGCAACAAAGAATATAAGGGGGGGGAGGGAGGGGACAGGCTTAAAACATATTTCACATGAATGCAACGTGATAATCACTCCTGATTTCCTGGCAAAATAGCTCTTTCTGTCCCCAACTATTGAAACAACACAACCTATAAGGATGCAAGACAAAGCCCACTAGGCACTAAAACATATTCAGCATTACCACGAAGTCCCGAAGGTTTAGGCATCACTAACTCACCTTGCACTGGCTGTAAAATGCATGCCAAGAGCTGAGAAATACTGCTGGTGAGTGCAGCTTGTTTGCATCATGGTCCTGCTGAAGGCGAAAAAGTTTAATAGTTCGTACTCACATCAACTGCAGATTACCATCCCTAAAAAATATTACCAATTCATAATTAGCTGTGGGATGAAAATGAATGAATGAACAGAACATTAGAATGACTTATCCAATAAGAAAATGCGGTATGAAAATTAAAGTCGTCCTTCAACGGACCATCTGGAGTACAGTTGTATGGAACATGATAATAGGTACGAAAGGAAAACACCATAAAATCAGCCACTTCGTTAATAGTGTTAAATAAGTGGAAGTTTAGCGTACCTTACGGCGGATACTCACTGACGAAAAAATGAAATACCAATGCTGATCCTTGACCACGGAACAAAGTCCGTCATTATTTTATCTGTTACGATTAGAGATCATCACAGCCGTTTCTGTATATTACACTGTAAGAAATAATGAAACAGCCACAAGTATGATGAACTCTTCTCAGGTGATCAGACGAGTGGTGACGTCTGATCGTAAAGTTTCGATGAGTTTCGTAACCATCGTCTTCGACATGTCTTCTGGAAATAATTTTATTGCACCATTTAAAGTTGCGGACCTCGGTTCACAGGGCCTGGCTCAGACCCTGAAAGTTTGGCAGCTGAGCTATCACATCTCGGAGTCACGTTTCATCAGAATAGTCATAGTGAGAGGCAGATCAAACGTGCATTGCGCTATCAGCCTTCTGTGCAACGAGTGAGTGACGATAGCAAAGAAGTGGCACCTAAGTCTACGGCCTTTTTGCCTTACGTAGCAATCATTTCTAACAGAATTGTCCTATTTTTCGGAAATATGATGTGAAATGTGTTTTCCGATCACCTTCTAAGATTAAGGCCCTGTTGGCGTCCGTAAAAGATGATCTTGGTTTGCGTAAGGCTGGTGTCTATCGTATTCCTTGCAGTTGTGGCATGTCATATATTGGTCCGACAATCAGGACTGTGGAAGACCGGTGTATTGAACACAAGCGTCACACACGCTTACGACAGCCGAGCTAATCCACTATTGCAGAACACTGCCATGACACCGGTCATCCTATGGAATACAACAACACGGATATTCTGGCTTGCACGTCCATCTGTTGGGATAGCGTCATTAAGGAAGCTGTTGAAATCAAATAAACAGAGACGGTGGACTTTGTCTAAATGCTGCTCGGAATCCGGCGCTCTCTCTCTCTCTCTCTCTCTCTCTCTCTCTCTCTCAAAAAATGAATTAGGGCTACTTCAACTGTTGATTAATAGTCATTATCGATATTTCTGATGTTGGTTATCTTTGGTTGTGTGTTGACTTTGCGGTACTTGTTCTGTGTGTGGTATCTTCCTTGTTTCTCCTGTGTGAACCGAGCTATTAAATTCCCTTGCACATTGGTTCCTCCTTGCAGTTGTGCCTTGAGAATGGCAGGGTGTACTACTGCCGAAATAACGGCGGTGGTCGACGTCACCCGACAGCAAACTCGTAAATTATTTGAACATTCTAAACCCTCGCGCGAAATAGACTGCTGGTGGCGACATCCTGCAATTGTCCCTTCTCCCCCCATTTGCACTGTTGTCCACAATTTTCAATGCAACACAGATTTAAAGCTAACTGGAGCTAGGAACCAAACGAAATGCAATAACTCTGAATGAGCAGCCAGAGGCAGTGGTTGTCTCACACCAATACATTCAGAAGTTATCCCCAAACAACTTCTGAAAGCTTGTGGTGTTCCGGTTCAGCTTGGGTTTCAAGCAAAAACAAAAGAAAACAAGATAGGTGTCAGAATTTGGCATCTATTAGATTTGTGCATAAGCTCCCAGCGTTTTTTATTTAAATATTGCGCTTCCTACTGCTGTGATATTTACAAATTGATTTTTTAGTTCACTGTTGCTGTCTGAGCTTACATGTTTTCATCTTGGCATTTGGAGATAGTGAGTGGAGCTGTCGACGCCAGAAAATGAATTGCCAGGTGGATAAATTGGAACATTTCTGACATTCTTCTAAGTTCACTAGAGGGGTGGCAGAGGCAACCAGAAACATTTGCGCCGTGTGCGGGGATAATTCCATTGGGAGGAGCACGGCAAAGTAATAGTACCCCTTTTTAGAAGGATTGTTTTGGCATTTGTAACTCTCCACGTTAAGGAAAGCCTTCAGGTTTTGATGAAGCTCACTTAAACGCATTAATCCACAATGATCCAGGTTAGTGTACTCTAGAACTGGCAGATGTGATGAACTGTGATCACTCCACTATCGTGACACATTTGCATGCAACATGGAGATTCAAAATTCGAGTGTAAGGGTACCGCATGCTCCAAGCCAAAATCACAAAACTCAGCTGGCGGCCATATGGTCATCTCTGCTCGCTAGTTAACAATTGCTTCGTTAACATAAGGAAAAGACATTAATGGTTGAGCTCAAACAAAGCAGAAACTCCCCATACAAAGACCAGTGTGCATCCACAAAAGATGTTATGCATCTGACGAAACAGCGACACTGTGGTATATTACGAATAGCTTCCCCGAGGTGTAACCATCACTGCTGACATTTACTGTGAACAACTGAGACGTCTTGCTGATGCAGTCCAAGAACAGCGATCAGGGGAATTGAATATGTGATGTGGTGCTACCCCACGACAATGCCCGCCCATGTTCTACTAGACTGACAGAAAACACTATGCAGGAGTTGGGTTTGGAAGTGTTTCCGCACCCACCTTATTCACCCAATCTTGTGCCGTCAGATTTTCAGCTTTCCCAATCTCCATCGGAGAATCCTCAAGAAACTGCCTTTCCAGATGAAAATGATCCCCGAACATGGCTCGGCGAGTTCTTCGCCTCAAAACAACGCATTTCTTCCGTCGCGGAATCGAAAAGTTGGCAGACTGTTGCAAATAGTGTAGGAGAATACGTTGTTGATGTCTAAAGTCTCTGTTATGTGCATCTGTTGTATTTATTAAACTTACGGAAAAATACTACGAAGTTATGCGGCAACCTAATATAAACGCTAAAAATTACTTCAACTCACCAGGAAATTCGCCAAACTGTTCGCTATAACACAGTGATGACCGCATCTTTGTATACTTAATCCTTGGGGATAATTTCGGTTTTTCTGTCTTAGCTGCCACTCAAGGCGGTCAAAATAAAACTGGGCAAGAAGTGTTTCGTGCATTTTTTGGGAACATTAAACAATGAAGAGAACAGGCATCTTCTGCATATAAACAAAAGTTCTCCTATTCGTTAACTAGGGTCCGCATTTCATGTCAGGCATGTGAACGTTTTACGAGAGCTTTACATTGGCCACTCATCGTATGCATGATAAACGTAGCTAAACAATACTGGGGCAGTACATCGTCCGTCCAAACGGTCGTAAAAATGGCCTAGAAGCTACACACACCTTCCTCTGTAGCAGACTTCAGCTTCTCTCAGCATTGGCACCACGCCGGGTAGAGCCTGTCCTCAACTGTGGCTTTTGTTTTCTTCCCTAAAATCGTTATCTTTGTATAAATTTGAGGGAAGTCAAGTAACACTACAAAGCCAAGCATTCAGCCATTGCGTTTTGCTCGCATTATCCGCGATATTTTGGTTAAAGCAAGGAGACGAGGAATGCAGCAACCACGACACATGTGTTCAGTGGGTTGCCTGACCAGCAAGGCGTACTCTACACTGCCGCGGAGAGTATAGGCGGTTTATCCACGTTACGTGCCCCGCGCTATCAAGGGCCTCCTTGCCGTATTGCCTATTTTTTTGGGAAAATCATCCGTTACAATTTGTACTGCTAAAAAAGTGGAATTTCTCATGCTCTTCCGGGGTCCAAAAAAATGTATCCACTGTTTAGAAGTCCATAACTGGCAAACTAATTGACGGAGTTTCCTCTTCTTTGGTAGTGTAATAGTTTGTAGTTCCGGCAGTCGCCACACAAGCGTTGTATTACTTTGTTTTGTTTTGTTTGATGACAGTCGCCAGATAGTGTTTTGTTCTTAGTTTCACCTAGTTACTCGAGTAAACATGGCTGGCGCAGGAATTACATTCGATGAAAGGAAGTCAGTTTTGAAGTGGTATTATAAGTACGAGAACATTCATGAGGTTCAACGGCAATGGCGAAATGAGTATCAAACAGAGCCACCGACACGTTTAACGATTCGTCGCATTCGAGAAAAATTTGAAGCCGAAGGCTGTCATAAAGATGTACACAAACAACGAGCTGGACTACCGGTAACAGTAACAAGTGCAGCTAACTCCCGTCGTGTGTTACAACAATTCACTCGCTCACCACAGAAGTCTGTGAGACACTGTGCCCGTGAAACTGGAGTGAGTCGCTTAAGTGTTCGGCGAATTTTGAAGACAGCCAAGTGGAAGTGCTACATAGCACGATTGCTACACGCAATGAAAGAGGACTATCCAGATCGTAGAATGGAGTACTGCGAGTGGTTTACTAACATCGTGCGCAACGATGAAGAGTATGCAGAGATGATTGTGTGGTCTGATGAGGCGCAGTTCAAACTCAATGGTACAGTAAATCGCCACAATTGCATCTACTGGGCCACCGAAAATCCGAACGTCCATGTAGACAAAGCAAAGCCGTGAATTTTCTAAGAGTAAATGTGTAGTGTCTGTTGTCTCACCGGGGCTTGATTGGGCCATTCTTCTTTGACGGCACAGTTACCGGTGAGGTGTACCTTCAGACATCCATTTTCCCTGCCATCCGAGACTTGTATGGAGACGGAAGCGTTTACTTTCAAGAAGATGGTGCCCCAGCCCACTACCGAAATCGTGTTAGGGCGTATCTCGATGAAAATCTACCAGGAAGATGGATAGGCCGTAGAGGTGCTGTGGAGTATCCACCACATTCCCCAGACCTAACTCCTCTGGACTTTTACCTGTGGGGAACACTAAAGGAAGTCGTTTATCGACAAAAGCCACGCACATTGGATGAACTTCGAGAATCCATCGTACATTCATGTGCAAATATCCAACTGAACACTTTACAGTCAGTAGTTCCTGCTGCAGTTCGGCGGCATCGTTTGTGTGTGGAAGTTAATGGTGAACATTTCGAATATATATATTGCGAATGAGCCTAGTCTTTCCCTGATTATAAAAAAGTATAACAGAATAACCGTTTGACATAATAAGTTACATTTGAAGCCCTTACATAGGTTAGTGTTACTAGTTTTTTTAAGATAACTTACGTTAGTAAACCTCAACGTGTGCTCCCTTGGTAGCTCGGAGACTGTCAAGACGGTATTCCACTTCCCGCCAGATGTTTCGTAACATGTGTTCCATCACAATACCCACAGCAGCTTGTATCCTAGCCTTCAGTTGGTTGACGTCATCAACTGGTGTGACGAATCCTCTGTCCTTGATATGGCCCCAGAAAAAAAAGTCAAGGGGGCGTAATATCTGGAGAGCGGGGTGGCCCGTGTGTTGGACCGTCCCTTCCAATCCACCGATCAGGACATTACGCCCCTCTCCAGACATTACGCCCCTTGACTTTTTTTCTGGGGCTATACAAGTTGAACAGTAGTGGAGCGAGTCCATCTCCTTGTCTGACTCCTGTTTTGATCAGAAAAGGTTCAGAGATTTCCACCATAAACTTGACTTTAGATTTTGTGTCTATCAATGTCTGTTGTATGATTGGAAGTGTTTTCAGATCTAAACCCTGTTCTTTTAATACTGTTGAGTGGTACTTAAGTAAATAAATTAGTGAAATCAAAGTGAAGTAGAAATTAGATTATAAATGAAAAACTTGGTTTAGTTTAGAGAGTTACATACTGGCATTCAGCGAGCAGAACAGAAGAGACAATGACCGTGAAGTCAGCAAGTTCCACATAAGCGGGCGCTGTCGATTCAGCTGTCAGGGCATCGCCCGACCGGCTCACGTGTTTCTCAGTTGTCGCATGTGAGCAAAGGCCCTCGCCTACATTCCAAGAGCCAATGACCGACGTTAAGAAGATTCTTCGAGAATCTTTTCAACGTGACAGAAGAGGCAATGGCCGTGGAGTCGTTCACCTCCAGTGAACTGAAGTGAATAAATACGCGAGACGCGGTGGGCCCGACAGAGGAAGAGGAAGACGAGACGGAGACGAAGACGGAGACGAGCGATGAAGAAGACGAAGAAGTGAAGAAGCGTAGCAGTTGTTTTAAGTCAGTTTCGGTGCTGAAGACCGTCATGCAAGAAGAGACTACATCATGCACAGACGCACCAAGTCCGCCGCTGTAATGGAATAGCAAGCAGCAGCCACAGCGCCAGAAGACAGAAGTTAATAGGTATTTGAAGTCTGATCTTTACGTACCCGGGTGACTCGTGAGGACGGGAAGGAGACGGCCTCACATCAGCAGTCACCTGTGAGCTGGGATGAAGACCTGACAGCCGAAGACAGGCAAGCGGGAGTCCGTTGTTCGAGTCCGGGACACTGGTCTTCCCCCGCCGCGCCGCTCCGCTGGCCGACGCACAACACACGCGGCCGCTTAGAGAAGAGAAACACTGGGACGCCACATCCAAGGTATCACCATCCGATGCTCGACTTCGCTCGCAATAATTAAACGGGCCACCTCGCGCTGCGCGTCTCCGGTCAGCTGGGCGAGACGGCGACACGAGATACACACCGCTACGCGTAATCAGACGCCGCCGCCGCCGCTACCGCAGCAGAAGACTTCACAAACGACACAGCTGCCGCTCTCCGAACCAGAACATCCCGTAAGATACAGTTGTTCAAATCTTCAATAAAAGTTATCTTAAGTAAAAATGATGTTTCATTCGATCTCATACCCGAGCCAAGGAAGAACCCACCCTGCCCACATGTTGTTAAGAGAGAAAAGTTAAGTTATTTAATATTTTCACCCTGACAGAATGCTTTAGAATGCTCATCCTGCCAATTGACAGCATCAAAAGAGAAAACCCAGTTACATTTAGTACCAGAATTGTTACATTTAGTACCACAATTGTTACAATACTTGGAATAATGATTGTCCATCAGCTGAATCGTAGGCTTTTTAAAGTCAACAAATGTGCAGACTACATCTTTGACACTTATTCTCTGATGTCTTAAGATTAATTTTAAGTTCAGAATTTGCTCTGGACATGAACGGCCTGGTCTGAATCCTGCCTGTTAGTCTCCAATTTTTGGTTCTAGTTGTTGTTGTGCTCTATCGAGAAGGTACTGGGATATAGTTTTGTAAGCTACTGATATCAAGAAGATTCCCCTATAATTGCTTACATCCGACCTATCTCCTTTCTTGTGTAGAGGATTAATGCATTTTTCCAGTCGTGTGGAAATCGTTCTGTTTGCCAAATGTCCTGTATTATTTCGGCGATTTCTTTTATAGTATTTGGGCCTGCTGATTTGAGGATCTGCGGTAGATTCCATCTTCACCTGCAGCTTTATTCTTTTTAAGACATTTGATCTGTTTGGTGATTTCCTCTACATCAGGTGATAATGAGTTTGGGTTTGTGGATTCAGGTTCCTGAAACGGAAATCTTTGTGTTGGTTCTACACAGTTCAGTAGTTTTTCAAAATCTCTTGCAAGTTCTTCGCAATTTTCTTGATTGTTCAGTGCAAATTGCCCATTTCCTTTCTTGAAGCAAAGATTTTGTGGCTAATATCCTGTGAGTTTTGTTTTGAAATTCTTGTAAAAATTTCGCGTGTTGTTTCTTTCGAAGTCTCTCTCGATTTCAAGTATCTGGTCCTTTTCGAATTTCTCTTTGTGCAGTTTCGATTAGTTTGCTTCTGAGTTGCTTCCAATTGTTGGAGAGCTTTTTTTCTAATTCTTCTGTGAAAGATGGTTGGATCCGGCTAGTGTCAAATTTTGGGATTAGTGGCTTCCTTTTTGTAAAACTCTGAGGTTTTTACTGTAGTCTGATTCTCGTTAGGCAGTGGTCTGAGCCTACATTTTCTCCATTTAGTACTTTGATATTAATGATTTCTCTGTGGTTTGGATAGGAAATTGTTACATGGTCAATTCGGAATTCACCAGTGAGTGAGTTGGGTGATCTCCATGTCATTTGTTTTGATGGTTTCTTCCTGAAATACGTTGACATGATTTTAAGGTTGAATATCCTGCAGAATTCGACCCATCTCTGTTGATTTTGATGAGTCTATTTATTTGCTGGGAAGTTTCCTGTTGTTTTCCTGTACTTTCTTTCTTTGCCTAGCTGCGCATTGAAATCACCTAGTAAGATATTGACGTGGTTTTGTGGAGTTTTGGATACTGTTTATTCTAGTGTTTCCCACGATTTGTATACCTTTGCGCAATCTGTTTTATTGTAATCATTGATAAGCATGTGTGCATTGATCAGTGTGTGGGTTTTGTTTGCACACTTTAGGGTGATTGTTATTAGTCTATTATTTACAGGCTTCACATGAGTTAGCGAGTTGAGTATGCTCTTTCTGACTGCAAAAGCATCTCCTAAATGTGGTGTATTTTTGAGAATCCGGTTGACTGTTTTGCTTTTGAAAAGTCTATAGTTCCCGAAATCCATTGCGTTTTCGTAGGTCAGTCTTCTTTCTTGGAGTACCAGCATTTCCAATTTTTGTTCGTTAAAGATTTTCATAGTTCATACAACTTCCCTACCCGCAAGAGAGAATTTATATTTAATGTTTCGAAAAATGTTTTGGTATTTGGGCGAAGTTGGTCAGAGGTCTGCGACTCTCTCTCTGTAAGCGTGTCAAGCCAGACTCCCCAGAATGCTGTAGTCGGGTAGTGCTGTTCGTAGCAGCAGTGGATTGGTTACCACCTGGGGTACAAATTTCTTTCCTGTCACACCTCATAGTACTTGATCATCACAAGTTTTGGACCGTAGACCAGTATTATAAGACTGGACTGGATAGTTCCAGAACATACATTTCCAGCTGCACCTCTGGTGATAAGACGCTGACCATTTTGCCGCTTGTTGCAAGTCAGACGCAGAGTGGATTTAAGTCAGTTCATTAGCTCTCTCTGCCATTGGGGCTTCCCCTCTTCTGCCTTAGAGACCGTTGACCATTTTCCCTCAGTTGATCCGCGGGTGCCCTGTTGGCCATGCCTTATTCACACCTGTCCTGTATACCCCCAGGAATTCCCCTATCAGCCATTGGGACGCGCTCTGCAGGGGTTGAGGGCCCACATGCCAGTTGCTATTATTATTATTTCTTCTTTCCTATCTCAGACGTTATGTATGGTTAAAAATGGAAAGTGACACGGACCTTGGTCAAGCGTGACTTCCTTTTAACTGTACGGTATATGTTACATTGCATTTAGGAACTTTCGGGTAATTGAACACGTATCAGTAATTACAGATTTCTGTAGTTGTATATATAAGTTTGGATGTAGCTGTATTGCGTTGATGTACTGGTTGATATTGTGTGGTATGACTCCTGTAGTTGATAGTCTAATTGGTATAATGTCATCTTTATCCTGATGCCACATGTCCTTGACTTCCTAAGCCAGTTGGATGTATTTTTCAATTTTTTCTCCTCTTTCCTTCTGTATATTTGTTGTATTGGGTATGGATATTTCGATTAGTTGTGTTAATTTCTTCTTTTTATTGGTGGGTATGATGTCAGGTTTGTTATGTGGTGTTTTATCTGTTATAATGGTTCTGTTCCAGTATAATTTGTATTCATCATTCTCCAGCACATTTTGCGATGCATACTTGTCTGTGGGAACGTGTTGTTTTATTAGTTTATGTTGTATGGCAAGTTGTTGGTGTATTATTTTTGCTACATTGTCATGACTTCTGGTGTATTCTGTATTTGCTAGTATTGTACATCCTCTTGTGATGTGATCTACTGTTTCTGTTTGTTCTTTGCAAAGTCTGCATTTATCTGTTCTGGTATTGGGATCTTTAATAATATGCTTGCTGTAATATCTGGTGTTTATTGTTTGAGCCTGTATTGAAATCATGAATCCTTCCGTCTCACTGTATATATTGCCTTTTCTTAGCCATGTGTTGGATGCGTCTTGATCGATGTGTGGCTGTATTAGATGATACGGGTGCTTGCCATGTAGTGTTTTCGTTTTCCAATTTACTTTCTTTGTATCTGTTGATGTTATGTGATCTAAAGGGTTGTAGAAGTGGTTATGAAATTGCAATGGTGTAGCCGATGTATTTATATGAGTGAGTGACTGCTTTGTGTATTTTGCTAGTTTCTGCTCGTTCTATAAAGAATTTTCTCAAATTGTCTACCTGTCCATAATGTCGGTTTTTTGTCAATAAATCCCCTTCTTCCTTCCTTTCTGCTTAATGTGAATCTTTCTGTTGCTAAGTATATGTGATGTATTCTACATTTGTGGCATTGTGATCGTGTAAGTGTATTGAGTGCTTCTAGGTCTGTGTTACTCCATTTCACTACTCCAAATGAATAGGTCAATATTGGTATAGCGTAAGTATTTATAGCTTTTGTCTTGTTTCTTGCTGTCAATTCTGTTTTCAGTATTTTTGTTAGTCTTTGTCTATATTTTTCTTTTAGTTCTTCTTTAATATTTGTATTATCTATTCCTATTTTTTGTCTGTATCCTAGATATTTACAGGCATCTGTTTTTTCCATCGCTTCTATGCAGTCGCTGTGGTTATCCAGTAAGTAATTTTCTTGTTTAGTGTGTTTTCCCTTTACTATGATGATTTTCTTACATTTGTCTGTTCCGAAAACCATATTTATATCATTGCTGAATACTTCTGTTATCTTTAGTAATTCGTTGAGTTGCTGATTTGTTGCTGCCAGTAGTTTTAGATAATCCATGTATAGTAAATGTGTGATTTTGTGTGGGTATGTTCCAGTAATATTATATCCATAATTTGTATTATTTAGCATGCTGGATAGTGGGTTCAGAGCAAGACAGAACCAGAAAGGACTTAATGAGTCTCCTTGGTATATTCCACGCTTAATGTGTATTGGCAGTGTTGTGATATTATTTGAATTTGTTTGGATATTGAGTGTGGTTTTCCAATTTTTCATTACTATGTTTAGGAACTGTATCAATTTAGGATCTACTTTGCATATTTCCAGTATCTGTAGTAACCATGAGTGGGGTACACTATCAAAAGGTTTTTGGTAATCAATGTATGCGTAGTGTAGCGATCTTTGTTGGTTTTAGCTTTATTATTATTATTATTATTATTATTATTATTAGTCGCAAAGCTCCCAAGTGGAAGACGCTAAGTAAAGATGGTTTATTTGCTGTTCTTGTTTTTCTGATTCTTTTTATTTGTCCACCAATTTTATATTGTTTGCGAGAATTCAGCTCTTCTTTCTTCGCTCCATTTTTTCCCGGTTCTTCGGGGTTTTGTCTCTGGTTTAACCTCCCATTTTTCCACTTTTATTCTAAAAATGTTCCTTGCATCTATTTCTTCTTCGGTGATTTTGGCTAATTCCAAGTCTTTTTTTTAACATTTTGGATCCATTCTCCATTAGCGAGGGAATCTACGTATTTTACTATTCTCGTTCGTGTTCGGGAAGCGTCAGTATGTGGCCATAGAATTTGAGGCGTATTTCCCTCATGTATGTGTCTGTTAGAATATTCTTCAATTTTGGACATTTTCTGTAGTCTATATCCATTCTCGATCCATCTTGATCCCAAAATTATTATTATTAATCTTCCCAGGATTCACAGGGATGATCCGTGAGGCTGGCACAAATTTCATCGACGTCTCACGCAGACACCATCAGGTATTAACACCGACGTGCTTCTTGGACAATATTATGAACAAACTAAAAGCGTAGTCATGGACATTCCACTGTTCCCCAGTAGTGGCGAGTCTAATCATGAAACATCATAAGGAAATAGATTGACTCAGACATCTACATTTACATCTGCAATTACTTAAGCCAAGCACTTAAAGCGCTGTGGAATTGGTAACGTTGTAATCTGAATCCGTACTTCCAAACCGTTACAATCGCGAAAGTAACTCTGCAGCTTTCACGACTGAACTGTTGAACTGATTCTGATTAATTCTGTTATGGAGATTGCTTGAATGCTGAGGAAGAACACAGACATACTTTAGAAAGTATGTAGGATAACATAATTACTGATTCGAAGAATGTAACACGAGAGACGGAACAATAATTACTCTTTCACTTGTGAAATTGAGTTCGTGGAAACGTTTTTATTGTTAGATATATTCTACATAATACAATTCAAAGTAATGAATGCAGCGCTTATATAATCCTCTACGTGTTTAATCCATACTGCGATGGTAATATAAGTCATAAGCCCGTTGCATTTTAGCAGCTCAGTCACGCGTCACTTACACCTTCTAAGTGGCGTTGTGGTTTGTATAAACATAACGGGATCATGTTGTTTCCTTTTCTGACCAGCATCGTGGGTTCGAGGGTTCGATTTCCGGTCAAACTAGGTTTTTTTTTACATTTTGTGTGTGTGTGTGTGTGTGTGTGTGTGTGTGTGTGTGTGTGTGTGTGTGTGTGTGTGTGCTCATCGACACGCAAGTCACCTCATTTCAATTCATTTTACTGATGTGCGAGCACAGCCGCGATTAACAGCTAGAATACAATGCTGATACAACCCTCAACGTATTTTATCCAAACTATTCCATAGCTCCCCGCTAATATTATAAATACATAAGTAAATCTGTCGTTAACTTTCCCGATTATCTCATTGAACAGATTTCGATGAAGTATGGTGAGAGTTCGCTTGAGCCATGAAGACAAACATAGGCTATTTTACATATTGTGCAGTACAAAATATTTATTGATTTGAAGAATATTACACGATCTAGGGAGAATTATTTTTGGTAATAGTTATTTACTCTTTCTCTTTTGAACTTTATCGTTCTTGTGCAAATGCTTTTATTGGTTTATATATTCTACGTAATATGATTCAATGTAATCAATACAAAGCTTATAAAGTCTCAGCGGATTTAATCCGTACTTCCATACTAACACCAGTAATATTAAATCCGAAAGTAAGGCTATCTGCTGTGTTTTCATGACTGTACCTCCAAATCGATTCCGATCAAATTTGGTATGGAGATACCTTGGACCCAAGAGGAAGATTATATGCTACTTTAGAAACCTGTATTATCTTTCTGATTATTATTAATATTTTTAAATACTTGAGTGGGATGCAGATGACGCTGGCGCGATGGTTGGCGACTCCGTGACAGTGCGTATCCAATGTTGTTGTTCGTGCGGTTTGTGGTATTGAGTTGCTACTCGTATTGACATAGCTGGAGATTTTTTTGTGAGGATAAAACAATAAAATCTGACGGTAAGCCCGAGAACGAGGTTTAAGTCTTAAGATATGCCTTGGAAGCTTAAGTCTGGTTTAGCGGGTAGCAAAGCGTGTTAGAGATGCGCCAGTTGCTCGAACGCAACAACCTCGGAACAATCAGATACGTCGAACTTTAGATGTAGAACTTCATGCGTCCATGAGAGCTAGAGACAGTGGAACAGCCAGAAGCCCATCACATCTTTGATTCTGAGCGTCACACATCTCCGAGTCGCTTGAAGACTCACAACGACGGCATCGTAAAGGCCCTGCGACAAACAAGGAAATGCCGCGCCTTTACATGCAAAACGTGGGAGGCTCTTAGTGACGCTCCATTTCATTGCGATGCATTAGCTGAGTATGTTAATCGCCGATTAGTCATATTGTGGAGAATAGGCCTTGTAATGTGCTGAAATGAAATGGAAGCAATGGTTGGTATATTCTGCTCTAGTGACAAAATCTCACCTCCAGTACTGGGTGAGCCAGAAGAATCCCTATAAACTCTACTTCCTTAAATATAATTAGAAAATACAGGGTGTTTCAAAAAGAATATAATATTTCGAATATATATATTAAACTCTGACATACGAATATGAAACTTTACACATATATTTACGAACCTTTCAAGTTAAGATTTACAGATGTTCAATATGTCCTCCATCAGTGACACGAACAATATCACATCGATACTCAAATTCCTCCCATACTCAGGCAAACAAGTCCTTCGTCAATGATGTTATGACAGTACGGATCCGGTTCTTCAACTCTTCCAGGTTCTGTGGGAGTGGTGGTACATACACGTCGTCTTTCACGAAACCCCACAGAAAGAAGTCGGAGGGCGTCAAATCCGGTGACCGTGGAGCCCAGCTGAGACATGGTGAGTCGCCAGTTCCTTGATGAACAATCCAACGGTTCGGTAGAGCTCAATTCGGATATTCGCGTACTTGGCGACTCCAGTGACGATGTGCCCCGTCTTATTGAAAAATGGTCTTCGTGCAGCCTCGAAAATGACCAGTTTTGTAACAAAGCGAGATACTGTTGACCGTTAAACGTGTTTCTATTAAAGAAGAATGGGCTGTAAACAGATAATTGGGATATCGCACAAAACACATTGACTTTGGGCGAATCTCGTACCTGTTCAATGGCTGCATGTGGGTTCTGTAGGCCCCAAATTCGGACAGTGTTTGTTTACCTGACCACTAACATGGAAAGTCGCTTCATCACTGAACAAGATGCGTTGTGTGAAAGTGGTGGTGTTGTCAATAGCATCAAGAATCTCGTTACAAAATGCCACACGTTTGCGTTTGTCATCAGCACGCCATAGCTTGTAACAGCTGTAACTTGTACGGCATTATAACCAACCTATGTCTCAAAACACGTCGAAGTGGTATTGTAGGCAGTTGTAACTCACGCTTGAACGACGGGTTAATTTTGAAGGACGACGATTGGTGCAACATTTTCTTCGGGAGCACGAGGGCGGCCAGGACTCTTCCTTTACATACACATCCTGTAACTAGAAACTGTCGATACCATCTACGAATGTTCCACCGATTCGGAGGATCAATTTGGTACCTCAACCTAAAACGTCTTGGTATTGTAATCACGGAATTACACTTCGCAACTCCAGAACACAAAATTATATCTGCTGCGGAATGGGCATTTTAAACATGAAACAGTTACCAAGCAAAATAGAAGACTGACATCTAGCGGCTATGAATATAAACTATACTATGTTTTCGTTTCTCTAATAGCCGAGCCGAGCCCGCATCTCGTGGTCGTGTGGTAGCGTTCTCGCTTCCCACGCCCGGGTTCCCGGGTTCGATTCCTGGCGGGGTCAGGGATTTTCTCTGCCTCGTGATGGCTGGGTGTTGTGTGCTGTCCTTAGGTTAGTTAGGTTTAAGTAGTTCTAAGTTCTAGGGGACTGATGACCATAGATGTTAAGTGCCATAGTGCTCAGAGCCAATAGCCGAGCCGAGGCGCAGCGATCGATAGTTTCGACAAAATAATACTTTGTAATACGTTTATTCTTTTTGAAACACCCTATACAATGCATGCTTTCAGATGACTTCTTTTGCTATGCATGCAGGAGTTTTTGGCTTACTTTCACGAATCGAGGTCAGAGTTGCCACTAGATTATCACCGCCAATGAAGCAGATTGTAGGTGTAATAATATGATATCAAAGACGTGGAAAAAGACACGGTTTTGAATATTCAGAGAACTTATTCATTATGTACCTACATACCAGCATTACAAACATTTATTCATACACACATAGATATGTGTATCATTGTATACCCAGATACTCATAAATTACTAGCGTATCTTCTGACCATCACCCGTAACAAAACCACTAATATGCGAGCGCAGCTGCGGGTAATAGCTAATGTTAACATAACCTGAAGGCGAGCAGTGCCGGACACATTTTTGTTATTGATGATGTAATTTATATTACTACAAGCGACCTAGCCTGGCTTTGCACAGATAGCACTAAATATGTGCTGCCGGATGATTTGTCCGCGTAGCAGTAACGTCGTTTACGGCCCACTGTCTAGAGTAGTTAATAGAAATCGGAGAACACCGTTAGGTACCTGAATATCGCCACTTTCTCATATACACATATCAAAAAATGTTTTGCATCACCCTGGTTCCCAGAACTCCTGAAGACAGACGTTGACTGTGGATATCGTATCACAGACGCGGTCCCCTTTGACCGTTCAGATATGTCACTAAACCTGCCCAAAGATGTAAACAACCATGCATGAGCAGTGCCTATTAGGCTGAGGGGGTCCGACAGCCGATCAGTTCGTCATCCCACCAGGAAGGAGATACACGGCTCGGGTTGTCTGTAGTTCAACCATGCCTAGACGGACAATACCGCGGTTCGATTGCGTCAGCATTGTTACTTTGTGCCAGGAAGGGCTCTCAACAAGGGAAGTGTCCAAGCGTCTCGGAGTGAACCAAAGAAATGTTGTTCGGACATGGAGGAGATGCAGAGAGACAGGAACTGTCGATGACATGCCTCGCTCAGGCCGCCCAAGGGCTACTACTGCAGTGGACGACCGCTACCTACGGATTATGACTACGAGGAACCCTGACAGCAAAGCCACCATGTTGAATAATGCTTTTAGTGCCGCAAATCTTTCTCGCGGATCCCTGTTGGCAGACTTCTCCATCCCACCAGGCGAAGAAACATGCCCGCATCTAGGCTTAATTGAAGGAAAGCTAAAAGATGAGCCAGATGCTACGGTGCTGAAAAACTTTCTTGATGTAAGTGAAACAAAGTTGGAAACCTTGCCGAAATAGTTTCCTGGAAAAGATGTACTTTTTGCGTAATAACTTAAAACCCACATATTTAGGGAAATGTGGTTTTCTTTCTCTATCCTGTTATATCAAGCAGTTGCAGGGAAGATATCTGGTAAAAACATTGCATTCTTTCGCATTTTATAGTCACTTATTGTAGGGTGAAGCGGTTGTCTTTTCGTTATTGCCCATATTCTTTACGATACATCAAAGTTATGCGTCACTCTCATTGCACAAAGAATTTTTGAAGTGAATTATGAGCACCAATTGCGACTGCTAACCTGAAGAAAGTATATGCTGGCAATTTGAAGTTGTTGCCTTTTCGTAATGCACTCCTCACCCATCTGTAGACGTCTTTCGAAATCTTCTGTAGAAGGCCTAATCAACAAATTTTGTGACTCCCATTTCTTCCTTCATGTGTAAGGTACCAAGATCATGCCGATGTGTTTCCTTCAAACAAATAATTTCTGAATACGTTAAGGCGCTTCCACCTAATGTGTTGCGCCGAGCACATGCCACCTCATGTCCGTACATCAAACGCGCGGTGCTCAATTTGATTGAAGCTGCGTCGTGCAGTGCTTAAAGGACGCCTGGCGTTCACCGCTAGATGGCAATGGCATCGCTTTCACAGCGGTGCTGGACTTTTTCATTATACGTCAGCCAATTTGCACAAAATATCGGGTGATCAAAAAGTCAGTATAAATTTCAAAACTTAATAAACCACGGAATAATGTAGACAGAGAAGTAAAAATTGACACACATGCTTGGAATAACATGGGGTTTTATTAGAACAAAAAAAAACCAAAGTTCACAAAATGTCCGCGTGAAAGATCTCTTGCGCGCGTCGTTTGGTGATGATCGTGTGCTCAGCCGCCACTTTCATCATGCTTGTCCTCCCAGGTCCCCAGTCCGTGCGATTATTGGCTTTGGGGTTACCTGAAGTCGGAAGTGTATCGTGATCGACCGACATATCTAGGGATGCTGAAAGACAACATCCGACGCCAATGCCTCACCATAACACCAGACATGCTTTACAGTGTTGTTCACAACATTATTCCTCGACTACAGCTATTGATGAGGAATGATGGTGTACATATTGAGCATTTCCTGTATAGAACATCATCTGTGCCTTGTCTTTGTTATGCTAATTATTGCTATTCTGATCAAATGAAGCGCCATCTGTCGGACATTTTTGAACTTTCGTATTTTATTTTTTGGGGGGGTCTAATAAAACCCCATGTCATTCCAAGCATGTGTGTCAATTTGTACATCTCTATCTACATTACTCCGTGATTTATTCAGTTTTCAAATTTATACTGACTTTTTGATCACCCGGTATTTACAAATTATATACACAAAGGTTACTTTTGAATCTGTTCGTCTAATAAAGAAAACCGTGTAAAATCCCTATAGTATTAAATCGAACGTACAGACAGAACAGTGCCAGGTGACTTTAACTTACATGTGTGTAGATAAGTGGCGAATCATGAATTTTACGTTATTTGGTGGCATTGTTGTAAATGTTTTATGACACCTGATGATAGCTGGTGAATCAAAATCGGCTATATAACAAATAACATTTTATCGGTGGCTCTTGACGGTAAATCGTAAAATTTCTGCAAAAATCTGATCTGCCTCTGACAATAAATAGTGCGTTCAGAGTCTTTCTTTAAAATTTGTTAAGCAATTAGAATGTGTCGTAAGTGGCGATGTGTGTAGACAATCCCCGACCTCATCCTGCGGCTTATCGTCTGAAGCAGCATGCGGTTGTTCGCAGACTGGGGAATCGGAAGTGCTGGAGTGCCTGGAGGAGGCGGCGGACATCTTCCGGCTGGAAGCGATGGCGCCGCCAGACCTGGCCTCGCGCCTGGAGGCCTGGCGGGAAGCCGCCGACCACCGCTGAGCGGCGCTGCGGTCTGCGAACAGGCTGGTGGCGCTCTCAAGTGCGTCTGGAAGTGGCTGTGTGATTTGGCAAAACTTTATTATGTTACAATGTTTACGTGTTATAGCTAATTAATTATTGGTGAAGAAAATACAAAAATTGTTTCTTGAGCAGTTTACGAGTGTCAGATCTCACTTAATCCTTCAACGCAGAGACCCGTCATACGACGTACAAATGATTGTGCAGTCATTATGAGGAGAAACGAAAACTTGTTCAGTATTATCAGAGTATAAAATTGTTAAGGCTTTCGTGGCCAGTTGTTGACAAACTGCCTATTGGCTTCCGTCTAGGGTTCTTCGGCCGACATTGCTCTAATGATTTTACTGACTTTTCGCGAGCACGAGTGGCTGGCATTGTCAAAGCTTCACCCTCCATTACCGGTGGTGAACTGGAGCAGAGTTCGCGGCAGCAGACTACAAACTGGCAAAACACTTGGACACTCTGCTCCAGCCACACGTGGGGAAGAACGATACATATATAAACGACTCAGGACATTTTATTGAGAAGCTGAAGAAACTGAAACTTGCACCAAACGACATCCTGGTCAGCTTTGATGTAGTTTCTTTGCTTACGAAAGTGCCACTCAGTGACGCTCTGGAGCACATCGGTTCCATTTTCCCGCAGGACATCACAAAGCTCTTCCATGCATATCTCACCTCGAGCTGTTTCACGTGGAGTGACGATTTCTACGAACAGCCGGAAGGCGTCGCCATGAGTAGTCCTCTTAGTCCAGTGGTGGCCAACTTCATGGGACAATGCGAAGCACATGCACTGGACTTGGCGACTTCCAAACCTAAGGTGTGGTATAGATACGTCGATGACACTTTCGTTGACTAGAGCCATGGTGAAGAACAGCTCGCTGACTTCCTAAGACACTTGAACAGCCTCCATGCCAACATGACATTTACCATGGAAGTAGAAAAGGACAAAAACCTGCCACTTATAGATGTGCTGGTCACAAGGGATGGCGAAAACCTGGGACACAGCGTGTATAGAAAACCGACACACACGGACCGATACCTGCACAAACTATCAAACCAACACCCGAGCCAGAAAAGAGGCATGATCAATACACTCGTAACGAGAGCAGGACAAATATGTGAGCCGCAGCACCTCAGACGCAAAATGCAACACCGGGAAAGTGTTCTGAGGAGCAATTTGTACTCCACAAATTATATTAGAAGTGTAACAGAGCCAAACACTCGGCGAAGTAAGGAATCAGAAAAAGAAATGTCGGGTACGGCCTTTCTGCCATACATAAGGGCAGAATCGGCCGTACATTGCGCAAACATGGCGTAAAGACGATTTTCAAACCGACAAGGAAGATCAAAGAGTGTCTTAGATCGGCAAAGGAGAAAAGGGACCCATTTGAAATGTCGGGAATATACCGTATACTATGCACATGCGCAAAAGTTTGTCGGAATGACTGGACGATCAATCAACACCAGGATCAAAGAACGTAAGCGACATTGCAGGTTGGAGCAGGTGGAGAAATTGGCCGTGGCAGAGCACGCACTGAGACCGATCACGTAATAAAATTCGCCGACACTGAAGTTCTGTCTGTAGAGAAGCACTATCACACGCGCTTGTTCAGAGAAGCTGTAGAAATACAAAAACAGGTGACCAGATCCTAGCTTCCCATACTGCAGCAAACGAAACGACCGTCGCAGGTAGCAAGAGGAGAACCGCACCGGAAATGACCGCGGAGAAACCCTCGGACGTTAGCGAGCCAGGTACATATAGTCTGCGGCCGCGAGCTCGGATCCAGTTCACCATTGGCAGTGGAGGGTGAAGCTTTGACATTACCAGCCACTAGTGCTGGCGAAATGTCAGTAAAAATCATTAGATGAACGTCGGCCGAAGAACCCGAGACAGAAGCCAAAAGGCAGTTCGATTATCATAGTAGTCTTACGCAGTTCCTTCCTTCCTCTTCCTCCTCATTTTCTTGTTCTACTTCTCATTCTTATGATGTATTTTGAGACAATACACAAGGTGATTGCGTGACGTGACAAACTTTCAGGAGAATGAAGAACGGTAAATGTATCAATTTGAGGTAAGAGGCCCTGTTCCGGAAACCGCCGAGCGGAAAGTTATGAGAACAGAATTGTTCTGACATCTCTGACAGTTGACATACAGAAAACGGAGCAAATGTGCTGCAGCTGTAGAATATGTGGTTGGAGGTGACTTAATGCATTCGAGTATAGTGCTACACTATGGCGTCCGACCGGAAAAATAGTGCATTTACGCTAAGCGTTGGTAGCTGTACTACATTTACAATTAATTTTAGAACTCGGAACGAGAAGTGATGACATGATCGCATGCATAGAAGTGACATTAAATCGATAAAATTACGAAAAATGACGGAAAATATTCCAAGCTCTTTGCTTTCCATATTTTTGGGATGAGGTAGTAAGGAGCGAAACAACAAAAACTGTCTAATAAACATGTGCTATAAATGCTTAGCTTAAGAGCCCATGTTTACTAGAAATTTTTGTCGTCTTTTAGTTCATGCTACCTCTTCCAACAATACTGAAAGCAAAAAAACTTATAGCAGAAGAGGTCCACTGTCAGAGGTACCAGAACGATTATCGTTTACAAAGTTCGACTCGGTCGTTTCCGGACCAGGATCCTTTATCTCAAGCTGATACATTTACCCTCATGAGTCATCGCTGAAAGTTTGTAACATCATCACGGAATCACCCAGTATAAACATATAGTTATTGACATTATAAATTCCGATCATATTTTTCTTAATGTTTCTTCTGTTTCTAGACTGTCGACTAATAGTAAAATGAAATAATGAAATAATACCTGCAAAAGACTGCACAACACAACCGTAAGGAAAGAAAGCATACAAAATGGATGCTTAATTTTTTCACTTTAAACGACCTCCGATCCATTAACGGAATCTGCAATGTCCTCACTTTCGCGATGAATGACCATGGGCCCATGAAACAAACAGCAATGCGCTCTCACAACTTCATTAATAACCGAGATATAAGCTAGAACTTTGTGCCTGATTTTAAATGGAACAAGGAACCTTTTTTTTCCAGAATGAAATTTACATTCTACAGCTGAGTGTGCGCTGATATCAAACTTCCTGGCAGATTAAAACTGTGTGCCGGACCGTGACTCGAACTCAGGAACTTTGCCTTCCGCGGGCAAGTGCTCTACCGACTGACCTACCAAAGCACCACTCACGACCCGTCCTCACAGCTTTACTTCTGCCAGTACCTCGTCTCCTAGCTTCCAAACTTCGCAGAAGCTCTTCTGCGAAACCAGAATTCGAAATCTCCAGAATTTTCATCGAACCAAACGCGAAAACTTGTAGCCTGATAACATGGCGCATTGTCATCCAGAAAAATTCCATTGTTGCTTGGGAACAAAAAGTCCATGAACGGCTGCAAATGGTCTCAAAGTTGCCGAACATAATCATTTAGTCAATGATCGGTTCAGTTGGGCCACAGCGCCCAGTCCATTCCACGTAAATACAGCCCATACCATTACGGATTCACCACCAGCTTGCACAGTGTCTTGTTGACGACTTGGGTCCGTGGCTGACAGTCGAACCTTATGAGCTGTCTCCAACTTGAAATCCAGACTCATCTGACCGTGCCACAGTTTTTCAGTCACCCAGGGCCCAACCTATATGACTACCAGCCAAGGAGATGCACTGCAGGCGATGTACTGTTAGCAAATGCACTCGCGTCGGTCGTCTGCTGCCACAGCCCATTAACGCCATACTTAGCGACAGTGTCCTAACGGATTCGTTCGTCGTATGTCTCATTGATTTCTGCGGTTACTTCACGCAATGTTCCTTGCCTGTTGGCGCTGACAACTCTACACAAACGCCGCTGTTCTCGGTCGTTAAGTGAAGACCATCGGGCACTGCGGTGTTCGTGGGGGGGGGGGGGGGGGAGCGGGGGGGGAGAGAGCGGGGGGGGGAGAGAGAGAGCAGGGGGGGTGTAATATGGTTCACTTTACTCCAACCACCATTCCGCTTATAAAGTCTGTTAATTCTCGCTGTCCGGCCATATTCACATCGGAAACCTTTAGACATGAACCCCCAGACTGCAGATGAGATATCTGTAAATGGCCTATCGCTATCCCATGAGTTACGTCACCTCAGTGTACCTTCAGTTATTCTGATGAAAGACACGCGCAGCTATAGTCACAATATGTTAGATAAGTTACAACTTAGCACTACTTCTGTTTCCACTCAGACTCTGCAACTTAAGTTAGTATACATGGTGATTCATAATTAATGGCGTAAAATCTTACAGTTAAAAATACACGATACTAGAAGCAAAAAAGTCTCAGTAAACATTGGGTCGAAAATGCATACCTTAGGAGCTACGAGCACTTATTCATCTTTGCTACTTTGAAACACAACTCTCCTAATAATCAAGTCCTCATAACTTTTAAGGTATGTGTTTTAGATCACATGTTTTCTGGGCATTTTTTCTTATTTCAGTCCATACTACCAGTCCCCAAAATATGGAAAGCAAATAACTTGCAGTAGAAGAGATTTGTTTCACAGTATCGAAGATGAAAAATTGCTCGTAGCTCTTTAAGGTATGCATTTGCGCCCCTATGTTTACTGAGACTTTTTTGCTTATAGTAATGTGTACTGTCAACTGTATGAGTTTACGGAATTAATTATGACACACCCTGTATACCATATTAGACACATCGCCCTAAAAATTAATCATATAGAACTGTTTTTCTCATCGTGCATGTATGATTGTTAATCATTTAAATCCGACTCGGGTTTCTTAATGAAATCTTGTTACTGCTCTGTCACCGTTAAATACTTTAACATTATTACCGCATTTTCGTATTTTACCTCCTCTCACTATTTATCTCGCTTTTAATACCTGTGATAGTATCACTTCGTTCCACGCAATACGCCAATTACCTCTGCTTGCGACCCCCAGATACTGGCTCACACTTTTGAATTCGACTCCCTACTCCAAATTACATGGAAAACGAGCGCATGCTCAGATCCTAAAAGTAGCATTGTCAGCGCGGCAGTGTTCAACCGAAGTCCGCCTCCCACAGAACTTGACCGCCGGTAGGTACGGCATCCTTTAAGTAGGCCACTATTTTGTGTGATTCAACTACTAGTAAAAATGGAACTTGTTCCACTAACTGTACTTTACCAACGCCCAATCTTATGAAACTATGCCTTGTATTCAAATTCATGATCCAGTTAATCAGCTTTGTAAGGCTATATTACTTCGCCAGTGGAAAAGTAAATTATAATACTAGCTCACACCTACGCAGTTTAATGAAAGAATATGTCAAAGACTAGGAAGATCGCTCGTAAGATCCTATAAAAGTGTAATATTGACTGACTTCTAATAGACCGCTGTGGAGTGGGGCTCTAGACAAGCTATCTGTAACTGCAGTACGTACACAAATACGAGTAGTGTACAACTGTTTGCAATACATCATTTGAATAACTGGAATTTCAAAATATTTGTAAATATGTGGACTATTACGTAATATCGGTCACGTCAACGTAACACTCTGCAATCTAGTAATGGGACATGAACATGAACATACACATACTATCTGATACACGCCACTTCGCTTCCGAAAAATACATGCGCATGTATTAACAATACAAGAAACCACAATTAATCAAGTAGGTCTGCACTAAGAAGCAGCATAAAACGAGCGAATTTACTGGAGAGATGGATTGAGTTGAATGCATAATGTTAAAAGGGTACAGTACTGCCCGACATAGAAAAGATGTACAACAACATACTTCGTTCTTGTCAAAAGTGTTTTTGTAGAATAACACCATTTTATTTAATACACCGAAGCCGGATACCAATGTAGGAAAGAAAGGCAATTCGTATGTTCAATTATTCGGATGTGCACTTCCTTAAAATAGATCCCTGAATCCAGTTTGGTAATGTTTGTGAATTGAATGAATGGCTCGTCATCTGCTGACCACAGATAGTGAAGATAGATTATATAATCATCTTTGAGACAGTTCTCTGGTCACCTTTGGCTGAACCAAAGAGAGGAAGTATACCAGAGCACCAGAGGGCCTGGAATGTGGCTGACCAATACGGTGTCAAGGTCCTCCCCAACTTCTGCGGAAGTGCGGGATGACCGGATGAACGGCCATGTTTCAGCACTCTGTCACTGAGTCCTGAGGTGTGAAGACGTTCTGTGTGTACTCCAGAAAAACAAAGTTAAATGAAAATGGCATGCATGTAGGATATTTAGGAGTAGACGAACTAATAATTTCTCTTTTCAGAAACTTTTGGTGGGAAGCTGATGTAAATTGCTCTGAAAAAGATAGGCAGGTAAAAAATTCATGGGGGACATAGGATTCTTCGGAAGTGACAAAGAAACCACGTGTTGTAATCATACGACGAAATACTAGCGCATGGTAGTATTAAAATGAAATACTTGCGTGTGTAAATCTAAGTTCAAAATAATTACGATTTCCGTGTGCAGAACTTGAATTAAAGACGAGGACTTCCACGTGGTGAGTCTCAACCACACTATGAGACAATAAAAAGAATTAGAAGTGCTTGTCCAAGCATCCAGTTGAGAATCCGTGTGTGAAATAAGATACCAAAACTTCCATTATGAGGTACATTCGTGTGACGCCAGCATGATATTTAGATACTCTGAGAGTGAATTAAGGTGAGTCAGCCATCTACCCAGCAACTCCACAAGGGTTGCATTGCACAGGGAGATGTGCATAAATCCTCCAGAGTTCGTGGTAGGAAAATTATTACGTGGGTCAGTGACGTGTGAATCTGCGGTGACTATTGTTTGATGTGGGAAAGCAGAACGAGTAGAAAACCAAACATTTTGTATGTAGAGATGTGTTTTATACTCTGTGTGATTTATTGTATTTAATCTGTGTGATTTGCATGAGACAGTATCGAATTTAGTGAGTCAAGCATGATTTTTCCCAGTACAGCATCAGTCAGTACATTCGTTATGTTGCTAATGAATGAGATTACGAGAGTGTGGGAGAGAATGAAGTAGCTAAAGATCCTTTACCACTACAGAAAGTGCACAGTAGCAATAGACAGAAACATTACCAGACCATAGAATAGTAAAATGCTTATGTTATATCATGCTCATTGGGTGGAGAATCACTTGTTTTACTATTGTGTTTAAGTGTAATACAAGAAATTTCGCAACATTAGCATGAATGAATTTATTGTAATAAAAGAGGAGATATATGAGATAAATAGTGGTCTTAATTATTGAATTGTGGGTAGCCATTTTGTTGAGGTATTTTAACAAAACCTCCATTTTCTTGCTGGGTTGTCCAAGCTCTGAATAAAATATATACGACAGGAACTAAATGTGGCCTTGTCAGGGTGGAGTGAGTACATCAGAAATGTGCAATAGCTCTTAGTCAGATGCGTTATCCATTCCGTTGCATTACAAAAGTAAGGACGAGGGTAAATTGTATCTTAACTGAAAGGCACTAGGGCTCATACTTCAAGCATAGTTGCAGTGGGTATGATAATCATGAAAATATTTCTGATGTACGAATAATAAAAGCACTCGCATGGCAAGCCACTCATCTAGTAGGCCTGACTATTAGATGCCGGAGACCGGGGTAACCTCCCAATGTTATTAACTGAAAGATAAGAACCTGGCTCTGAAACTTCTGTCTTAAGGAACGAACAGACTCAGAACTTTTCCAACATCGTGCGCAAGGAAATACTCGTACACTCGCCTCCTCAATTTGGTAGCAAGTGTATCACACGAAATTCACGGAAATTAAGCCGTGAGACACAAACGCCTCACTAATATACTGATAGCAGAATCTTCCCACCGAGCAACAACTTCAAATAACTGTAAATAAACGAAACATTCTGACCAGTAGCTGAAAATACGGCACGCTGCGTATAGCCCCCACCCTAATCAGCGCCTCGAACGCAGCTGTCCCGACTAGACTCGTTCAAAGCGTACTGCAAGAATGTTCTTTTAAGTTCAATTTTTACTTTTTTGCGTTTTCTGAATCTGCAGGCTATTACCTTTTAATAGATATATAATTTATTCAATTCCGAAGACTATAACTATTTTTAAATTTTTTTTTAAATGTGTTCTACATGGGCGTGACCCACTGTGGCGCTGTTAAACTGCTGTCAAATGGTGTTATTAACGTCCGTGTTCATCAGGTACATTTTAGTGATGTGAGATAAAGTATGTGTTGTGGCTAACCTGTGGTAGTTCGATATATATCGCTGGTGTGATTGTCGATTGTTTCATGTTTATTTACTCTGTCGTTATCTCGAAAATATTCGTAATTAATTCTGTTTCTTGAGTCTCTGTTTTGTTGAAGTATAATAATGAGTAAAAGTAAAGTTATTAGAAATCCTCTGAATGCTTTTAAGAAAAGGAGAAATGTTGGAAAGCCAAAGGTATGTGTTGTTGTTGTTGTTGTTGTGGTCTTCAGTCCTGAGACTGGTTTGATGCAGCTCTCCATGCTACTCTATCCTGTGCAAGCTTCTTAATCTCCCAGTACCTATTGCAACCTACATCCTTCTGAATCTGCTTAGTGTATTCATCTCTTGGTCTCCCCCTACGATTTTTACCCTCCACGCTGCCCTCCAATACTAAATTGGTGATCCCTTGACGCCTCAGAACATGTCCTACCAACCGATCCATTCTTCTGGTCAAGTTGTGCCACAAACTTCTCTTCTCCCCAATCCTATTCAATACTTCCTCATTAGTTACGTGATCTACCCATCTAATCTTCAGCATTCTTCTGTAGCACCACATTTCAAAATCTTCTATTCTCTTCTTGTCCAAACTATTTACCGTCCATGTTTCACTTCCATACATGGCTACACTCCATACAAATACTTTCAGAAATGACTTCCTGACACTTAAATCTATACTCGATGTTAACAAATTTCTCTTCTTCAGAAACGCTTTCCTTGCCATTGCCAGTCTACATTTAATATCCTCTCTACTTCGACCATCATCAGTTATTTTGTTCCCCAAATAGCAAAACTCCTTTACTACTTTGTCTCATTTCCTAATCTAATTCCCTCAGCATCACCCGACTTAATTCGACTACATTCCATTATCCTCGTTTTGCTTTTGTTGATGTTCATCTTATATCCTCCTTTCAAGACACTGTCCATTCCATTCAACTGTTCTTCCAAGTCCTTTGCTGTCTCTGACAGAATTACAATGTCATCGGCGAACCTCAAAGTTTTTATTTCTTCTCCATGGATTTTAATACCTGCTCCGAATTTTTCTTTTGTTTCCTTTACTGCTTGCTCAATATACAGATTGAATAACATCGGGGAGAGGCTACAACCCTGTCTTACTCCCTTCCCAACCACTGCTTCCCTTTCATGTCCCTCGATGTGTTATTACTGTAAATAATAACATTCTAACATGGTACAAGCGATGCTTGCTTTAGACAAGGAACGCCTTCGGGCTGCAGACAGGGCCGTAGAGTCCAGAAATACAAGCAAGAGTAAACAGGAGGAGGAACAAGAGGAAGCTGGAGGAGGAGTTTGCAGAGGATGAAGATAATCCATCCTATGGACCTGGAATGCACTAAAAAGTTAATCCAATCTTTGTCGCTCGATTCCCAAAACTTTTATTTTCTCATACTAATTACATGTTTTCTAAGGATCTTCCAAACATATTTGTTTCAAACTTTCAATAAATGTTACACAGTACCTTCTGCATAATTTAACACAGCCTTTTTTCCAAAAAAACTGTATTTTTGAATATACAAATAAAAAATTGCAAAAAAGTGTTGTGAATTTTCATTACAATTGAAAAAAATCATCTTTAATAACTGAATTAGAATTTTGTAAAATCCCTGTGTTAAGTTGTAGCCCATATTCCAATAAATAATCTGTAAAAAGTTCAACTTCCTACCTCAAATACTTTGTGAGGAAAGATGTAATTTATAAGCGTTATTTTAACATTGCGAGTATAGGGCGTTCCGGAGCCCCTTAAAAGTGACGACGCTTCCTCGACGCCGTCATCTCTGTCCAAATCAAAGAATCCATACAGTATATGTCGATACTGCTTTCGAGCCATCTTGTCTTAGCAGACAAGACTACGGAAAGAAAAGTTAAAAATTGCAAGTGCCCGTTTAACAGGAGACTTCCAACCCTTACAGCATGTCACACAAGGCGTCGCACCTGCAGAGCACAGTTGCAACCACCTTGGCCCCACAGCACCAATGATTGGAGCACAATCGCCGTCCACTGAACTTAACTCTGCAGTACACAACGGTGAAATTTTCCTAATCAGTCCCTGCACGTTGTCCTCATTCCACAACGCGACATGGAATGCTATCAGCCGCATCGTCACGAAAGCCAGAAGCGAAAACAACGTAAACATCGGCAGCCCGCAACAGTTTCAGCAATACAGCCACAGCCAATTCAACGTTGCAGCTATACCACACAACTTTTTGTAAATAAAACTACATCACATCACAAACATGCTCAACAAAATAAAACTGAGAAATGTGTTCGATATGAAGCGAGAAGCTACGACAAAAATTTCATAAGTAAATTGAAATAAATGTGTGAATAAAATAAATTGTTTCTAGAATTCGTCTTTAACCTTGTAAGATAATAGAAGATACAAGAACTACAGAGAGAAAATTGTACAACCCTTTGATAATCTATACACAGTTTTCTTCCAGGTCGCAATTCATTATTCCTTACAACTCTTTGCGGGCATAGCCGTAAACAGATGTATATAAAGGGAAATGAAACATACAAGCACCAATTCATTGTGAGCTAATAGGCAAATTGATATATAAACGTGAAGCCCACTTACAATTTACAAAGTCACCAAGTGCACTGGGCCTCGTGGGAGCTGGCCGACGCACTACCGAAGGCGGCGTGAGTCACATAAGGATTGGTGTACTAGTTAAATATCTTTATTCAGACTATAAAGAGAACCGAAGGTAAATTAAATAACTTAAGACAGAAAAAATCGCTCCCCTTGTGCCTATCACAACTACCAGGTTAATTACATAGTGAAGTATTACATTGTTCTTTTTCCTCATTTTTTAGCCATAAAATAAAAAATGAGAAATAAAACGGAGATATCGATAGGGAAAGGACGGAAGTGAGAAAGCACAAATTTCGTTTATTAGCGTTTTATTAAAAGAACGTATGCAAATTTGTCAAAGAGGAATTACGCCTAAAAGTTGAATGGGAATAAATATATAATTCTTACCACACTACATACAAATACCGAGAGCTTTCATGACTAGACATACACATCCAATACAATCTGAGTACATTTGTTGTGCTGGGCTGTCAAAATTCCCATTACCGACTTCTACGGGTTTCTAAAGGGTTAAACGTACGTTTCTTGTATTTTGAGATATTTCAGTGGATAGCTCCTCAGTAAATGATATAAAAAATGTTGCTAATTGTGGTGTCACCGCCAGACACCACACTTGCTAGGTGGTAGCCTATAAATCGGCCGCGGTCCGTTAGTATATGTCGGACCCGCGTGTCGCCACTATGTGATTGCAGACCGAGCGCCGCCACACGGCAGGTCTAGAGAGACGTCCTAGCACTCGCCCCAGTTGTACAGCCGACTTTGCTAGCGATGGTTCACTGACAAATTACGCTCTCATTTGCCGAGACGATAGTTAGCATAGCCTTCAGCTACGTCATTTGCTACGACCTAGCAAGGCGCCATTATCATTTGCTATTTATCTTGTGATGCCTGTACCGTCAGACCGATGTTCACCAATAATGGATTAAAGTAAAGTATTCCAGAAGCTACGTACCTTTTTTTGCTAGTAAAATTACTTTACCTGTTCCAGACCTCACGCCAGCCTGCGTGAGCTTAAACGCGTGCCTTTCGGCTTCCTCATAGTGGCTTGGCTGTCTTGCCAAGTCACAACACTAATTATATAAAACTTCGCATAACCTAATTATCGCAACAACAAAGCACTTGTCAATGACGGTGGGACAAATGCCTTTGCCGAAAGCACCGTGAGATGCAAGTGAAATGATAATTCTGAAAACTGATTATTATTGATAAGTAGCTGACAAACCTGGCATTGCCTGGATACTAATTTTGCAAATTTTCTATTAGAAACGTATAGTTTCCGTACCCTGGGTTCAGCTGCTTCTCGGATCCACAACACATTTTTATAAACGCCTCTATGGCAGTGCCTCTTGATAGCTATTGTCGCCTAAAGCCTTTAGCACTTGCCTGTTGAAAATTGTTAAAAGCGTCGCCAAGTGTCGGGGATCTCCTGAAGTTGACTCAACTTTAGGACTGTCTTTGTAGTAAAGAACAAGTGTATATATGATGCGGCATTTTTTATTTATTCTTCTTCTTCTTCTTCTTCCTCCTCCTCTCTTCACGGATCTCAGTATTAATGTCATATTTCTTGAACCATGTGTCGTAAAATTACTTGTACAAGAAAGTATTTTCAGTGACATATGTGGATACTGTCTGCGAACACACTTATTAGCAACTAAGTAATGAATTTAAACGTCTTGCATGGTGCTGCAGTATCTCACGCATTTCATTGTTTATAACTTCATATTTCCTGAACTATTATAGGTAGATGATTCTTACTCAGACTGTGATTGTTGCCTGACAGTAAAGCGGACACGATACCAATTTTGGTTGAAATCGGTCCATTGGTTTAGGAGGTTATGTGGAAAACACACATACGCGCACATACACATATGAATTTTATTAGGTCTACAACTTTCCTTCCGCCGTTTTGCAATAGACGGCAGTAGCGGCAAGTGGGGTTCAGGTGGTTGGTTATAGGTGTAATGCAATAAGCTTAGGCATCTGTAAACATAATGCCACAAAAACATTAGTCGATTTGTGATTGCATCTTAAGGTTATTCTCGATTAAGTACGTGAAGTTAACGACCCATTTCTCGTCATTTGCTGGAAGTTCTAATTTTCTGCTTTAACATGAAGAAATATGCGGCTGTATCTCTTAAAATGCTGGGTAAGACCAATGGTGACGGAACTATTATAGGAAGAATGCGCAGAGAATGTTTTCAACGCCTTAAGAACGGTGATTTTGATGTCAAAGACCGGCATGGCGGTGGAAGACAGAACGTTTTCGTAGCTACTGAAACAAACGAAGACAGTCAAAGGACATCATTATCGAAAGCAATTGATGCGTTCGAGCCCAGCACTGAAACACAAACGGTCACAATAGAGCGATAGACACGTAAAGTAGTTTTTCAGCAGGTCAGTGCTCGACCCCATGTCGCAAAACCCCTGAAAATATACATGAAAACGTTGAAATGAGAAGTCCTATCCCTCCCGCCGTATTCTCCATACGTTGCCCTCTCAGTCTAACACCTCCTTCGATCAGTGGCATAGTGTCTGGCGGACCAGCACTTCCGATCATATGAAGAAGTGCAAAATTGAATCGATTCGTGGATCTCCACAAAAGACGCCCAGTTCTTCCGCCACGGGATTCGTATGCTATACGAAAGATGGGAGAATGTAGTAGCCAGCGATGGGCAATACTATGAATCATAATTTTTTTGGAAGTTTTTCACAATAAAGCCCCGAACTTCGAGATAGAACGGCGGAAGCAAAATTGTAGACAGAATAATTTTTACAATATGTTTGGATAACTTGTAAGTAGGCTGTTTATGCTTTCTTATTGGCAACGTTACGTAGCGCTCTGTATGAAAATCACTGGCTGTGCTGTGTGCAGTCTGTGGCTAGTTTGCATTGTTGTCTGCCATTGTAGTGTTGGGCAGCTGGATGTGAACAGCGCGTAGCGTTGCGCAGTTGGAGATGAGCCGCCAGCAGTGGTGGATGTGGGGAGAGAGGTGGCGGAGTTTTGAAATTTGTTATACTGGATATTATGAACTGCTATATATATTATGACTATTAAGGTAAATACATTGTTTGTTCTCTATTAAAATCTTTCATTTGCTAACTATCCCTATCAGTAGTTAGTGACTTCCGTAGTTTGAATCTTTTATTTAGCTGGCAGTAGTGGCGCTCGCTGTATTGCAGTAGTTCGAGTAACGAAGATTTTTGGTGAGGTAAGTGATTTGTGAAAGGTACAGGTTAATGTTAGTCAGGGCCATTCCTTTGTAGGGATTTCTGAAAGTCAGATTGCGTTGCGCTAAAAAATATTGTGTGTCAGTTTAAGCACAGTCTTGTATAAATTGTTCTAAGGGGACGTTTCAAACTTAATTATAGCGACAAGAAAGCATGTTTCAAAGACGGTGGGAAAAATTCCTGATATGAAAGCACCGTGAGGTGCACTGAATGATAGTTCTGAAAAACGATAATTATAGATAATTAATATACCACTGTCAGCAAAAAAAGTGTGCCGGCGCATAAGGCGAGTGAGGATGTTGGGTGGCGTCAATTTTCGATGATGTGTGACCAGAAAACAAATCATAAGCCGAAAATTACCTACTATCGAAGAGTTAACTACAGAACACGAATGGTGTTCGGTCTTTTCATCATCAAACAATCCCTTCCAACTTCACTCGGAGTGCCGCTGAAAACCATACAAATACAATGACAATTATTTCCATAAGACAGGAAAAGAGGAAAGTAATTGGTTTTGAAGTAATTATCCACAATTAGGTATAAGAAATGGGTTAATTATTTCCAGCAACGGAAATACACAAGTTTACATTCAATCTCTTCGAGCTTCAACATGAAAAAGTGTACAGGAACGTTTATTAGACAAGTGCAGTTACACATTCGCTTGTTAAAAACAACATAGACCAGCAGTTTTATAAAATTCTCGAGAAGTTTGGCATCTTTGACAGAAATTAATCTCTAGTTTTCTTTGTTTTTATTATAAAGAGTAGTTTATAGTCTATTGTGTATTGAGCCAGGGACCTAGAAACGACGGAGAGGCTTCGTTCCGCCGTAGCCCTCAGTGGTTCACAACCCCATAACAAGCCACAGCAGTCCACCCACCTCACTGCCGCCCCCACACCGATCCCAAGGTTATTGTGTCGTTCGGCCCCAGTGGAGCCTCCCCCAACCCCCTGGAAACGTCTCATACCAGACGAGTGTAACCCCAAATGTTTGGACGGTAGAGTAATTATGGTGTACACATACGTGGAGACAGTGTTTGCGCAGCAATCGTTGACATAGTGTAAGTGAGGCGGAATAAGGGCAACCAGCCCACATTCGCCGAGGCAGATGGAAAGCCGTCTTAAAAACCATCCACAGGCTGGCCGGCACACTGGATTAGAGTCCTGCATGACCGAGTAAGCGAGCACGAAATACGAGATAGGGCGAGCACACCCTAACTGGATAGGCTGCCCACACTAGTTCTTGTGACCGAGCATAGAAGCCGTGACCGAATACGTAGCACGGAACTACAAACACATTACACGTGTCATTATCCGTGTGAGACTGCAGCCAGTACGGGCTTCTCATTTGTGGTCTCTCTCTCTCTCTCTCTCACTCTCTCTCTCTCTCTCTCTCTCTCTCTCTCTCTCTCTCTGCAATCATGCAGTGCGAGGAAAACAGTGCAGTAAGACGTAAGATTGAAATCAATGTTTACACGTTGAAGAGACGGGAAGGTCTAAAAAGCCAAGTACGGAGCATATTTTTGGTGGTTGTAGACGAAAACAGTGCGTCTACTGGGTACTTATCGTGCATAAACTGCTCCACATTATTTTGTTTCCAATCGCGAACCACTCTTTTAAAGAAACACAGTTGCAAGAAACCTCACAAAGATACAGCTCCTTCAGGAATACCGGCAGTAATAAAAAATAGTATTACAGCAAAGTGTGTTGCAATGTGTGCTAAAGATATGAGACCTTTTAATGCTGTTTGCGGTGAAGGTTTCAGAGAACTAGGCCAAGAATTAATACATCTAGGTGCGCATTATGGAAAAGTTAACGTGGGAGATGCCATGCCACATACCTCTACTATAAGCAGACATGTCAAAGAACAAGCTGATGCAATACGAAACAGTATAATGCCTTCTGTTATTGCGGAAGTTATTAATAACACATGTGCTGTGACAGTTGATATGTGGACTGATTCGCATAATCAGGTGCACTATTTGACGCTTACATTTCATTACATTAACACAGTTTGGTCTCTTGTGATCAATGTTTTATTTACAACAAAATTCCTGGAAGTTAGGAAGACGGGAGTAAATATTATAAAAGAAAGTACTCTATGAATTTAGCTGTGTAACGTACCCGTTCTTGGAAACGTTACTTTCGTATTAAAAGAGAGAGAGAGAGAGAGAGAGGCGTTGGATTTGTACAGCACAGAGCAGCGAGGCGAGGTGAGACGTCAGCGGTGACCGGTCATGCTCGGTTATCCGCGTGTCCGGAATCCGGACATCAGACATGGGGCGAGTACGTGACCGAGCCGAGTCGTGTGGGGCCGGACACGAGCGGCTCGGTCCCCCCGTCAACAGGCGAGCCGTGACCGGTCAAACATGGAGCGTTGCAGCACTCTACACTGGATCTCACCACTAATCCAGCAGGCGGATTCGTGTCTGGGACCGGCACGGCTTCCCACTCGGGAAGCAGCGCGTTAGAGCACGCGGCTAGCCGGGCGGGCAATTTAAAGAGAACTCATAAAATTGTGTTTCAAGAGGACTTGGTAGATGAAGTTTTTTGAGGAGGAAGCCATGTCCGGTGGACATAAAGTAATTTAAAGGTCGGAGCACTTTCAACTCTCCAGGTTCGCGGTGCACGCACGAAATGGAAACAGGGCCCCGCCGACAGTGCGTGTTGTATTTACGACGCTAGACACAACTGTCATCCGATTATAACAACAATGGCTGCAAGTAACTGGTAAGTTGGGAACGGAGGATTGTCTTCTGCTGCTTCTCGGACGCACCGCACTCGTGACTTTGAAGGTGACATCCTCCGTCACAGGGGAAGGGTACTCGAAACACGGCCCATACCATAGGCTGCCGTAGAGCACAGACGTTATAGCTCATTGCCTTCGCTGCATGCTTGCCGTAAAGTGGGAGATCAGAAAGAGATCTCATCTTGAAACTTGTCTTACATCAGAACAGTAAATTTCTGCGGATAGGTTCCTTATCACACCTTTATCTACCAAAGCCTGTAACGGGAGCAGTGGAACGTCCTGTACAATGCTTACAAGTACAGCATCATCTTAGAAGTTTCATGCATATGAAAATTAACGCAGTTTCCTTATAGCAAAACATTAAGTACACTTCTGCGATGTAACTTGGGAAGCAAAGTAAGTCTGGGTAGAGATTTCACGACAAGGAGTTCTTGTAAGATTAGTATTTTTTATTTATTTGTTTATTCATTTATTGATTTATTTATTTAGTAGCGTACTAGGTATGTGAGACACCTTTTGTAAAATGGATTGCAATGTTATGGTAATTGTTCAGAGACCATTTTTATAGTCCTAAAAATTAAAGTGTTTCATCAACTGATTTTTATTTTTTCAACGTATTATGAAAAGGTTATGATGAAATATGTAAAACGATGTTCTGTACAAACATCGAAAATTTAAGACTTTATCACTGATACTGTAGCTCGCTTCAAAATGTTCCTTGCATTGCAAATAAGCGCATTTGCGAGAAACTGTTTCCGAAATTTCAGCAACTGTTCAGTGAACTTCCGACTGTACGAAGTATTTCTCAGTCACTAGCCATTTCTTCACCTACGCTTCTTTTAGCATGTTTTGTTCTTTGACTAGCTTGCCTCTCGAAATCCCTCTGTTTGTTCTCGTCATTCCCTTTCCTCTGCCTGTGAATGACATGCCAATCGTCATGTACTTTCCAAAACACATTAAAATATTACTTTTGTTGTTTGTCGCAATAGCACCGATTACTCCAAAGCGTAGGGTATAGTTTATTCTGCCTACATATCTTGAATCTTTACATGGATTATTCCCAAAAGGACAACACACGTGATGCAGATTCAATAGATGTCAAGTGTCAGGGCAAGCTTCTCCTATTCGTAACTCACTTTACACAGGTTCCATATTATTTGTCATTTTATCCATATTTTCAGGTCATTTTAGTAACAATTTACCAGGTGCTTTGAGTCGTAAAAATTAGGGTTTTTGCCGTTGAGGTACTTTTTCATATTCATGTACTAAATGAATTCCCACTAGGGGCAGCTGTCTCCATTAACCGCCTACCCTCCCCCCCCTCCCCCCCCCCCCCCCCCCCACCCTCCCACCCACCCACAAATTTCCCTCCTCTTCCTGAGGGCGCCCCTGCTTAAAAAATTCTTTTAATGTCTTCTAAGAATTGGTGAGTCAATAAATATCCTTGACAGTATTAAAAAAAACACTAATGTGTTCTTAGCTATTGATTGAATTCAATGTAATTCATTCTGCCCCCATGTATGAGGTTGCGGTTCCATGCTGATGATTAGATCATCCGTATATATAGAATTATCTTGGTCCCCTTTAAGAATTTCTAGTGAAAGAAGTGTGGTCCTTATTCCTTACAGCCTTACGCCACAGTGCAGACAGGGGTCTGCAGTCCGCCGTGTTTCTGAAACATCAGCTCCTAAACAGTTAGAGCTATGCAAGATTTTTTTTTTTTTCGATCAGTTAATACGCAGTAGCTTGTCGCAGCTGCTTTCGTGAGCAACACCGGTGCTGTGGCTAGGTGCAGCAGTTGGACATCACGGCTGCCTGTCCGTCTGGTGGCGCCTCTAGCGGGCAGCTGCTCCACTCATTGGCATTCAGCTTCCTGCCGACGGCCGCTACGCAGCGCCACAGCTCGGGCGGCGCTGTGACGTCACCGGCGAAAACAGACGCCGCGTCCCGCAGGTAGCTCTCCATCTGAAACACAAGTTTGGAAGACTTGAGTGACTTATAAAACTGACACGACTATGCAGAACGTCACTGGAAGCAGGTGCTGATCCAGGGATAAGAAAGCGAGGTGGGGGAGGGATAGGAGAGAGCAACCTGACATAGGACGAGTCAGAGTTTTTTTGTGACCCCCTCCCCCTTTTAATTTGTCACACGTATCTATGATGATGATTATTATTATAATAATAAGAATGGTGATTTTTTGAACCAGGGTAATACCAATTGTGCAAAGAAATTTAGATACCCAATATCGTGGCTTGCAACAGGAAATAGTCAGTCTTACGGTCTGCAAACTGGACCGAGCATTTCACCCGACGAAAAGCTTCTATAATATGTCGCTGAGTATTGGAGTCAAGTTAAGACACCGCGGTACGCTTGGCGAAGCACAACGATTATACGCGTCGTAAAAATTGACTGTGAATGGACGGGGACTAGTCATGTTACTTAAAATCCGTCTTGATTGCAAAAAAAAAAAAAAAAATTTATTATTCATATGACCGGTTTCGGTTCATTCAGAACCATCTTCAGATCTGATATTTCAGTTACAGGAGTAACCCGTCCAAATCCAGCAACTTTCACATGCTACGTCACATTTTTATGTGACGTAGCATGTGAAAGTTGCTGGATTTGGACGTCACATAAAAATGTGACGTAGCATGTGAAAGTTGCTGGATTTGGACGGGTTAATCCTGTAACTGAAATATCAGATCTGAAGATGGTTCTGAATGAACCGAAACCGGTCATATGAATAATAAAAAAATTTTTTTGGAATCAAGACGGATTTTAAGTAACATTATAAAATCACTGATTGCTGTTATCCCATAAGACATTATGTCTGTTTTTGCAAAGGGGACTAGTCAATTTATTAGTTCAAAGAGAGCGCAGGATATTAAAGAAGATTTCAAGCAACAGATGTTTAAGATCAATTAAGGAACTGTACAGAGAGATAAACCAATAACATCGTCGCCTAGCGAGAAAATGTCGTTCTGTGGGCGCATCTTCAGAATGACCAGTGATCGTCTAACAAAGAAAATGTACAATTTGGTAAGGCCAAAGGCAAAAAAGATTGGAATGATACCAAGAATGTGTGAAATATCTAAAATAAAACGGTCCTGGAGTACACTCATGGATAGGAATGAGTTTAGACTTACGTGAAAAAGTCCTGGGATTTTGAGACAGGAACTCAAAGACCAAGGGGATCTCCGTCAGAAGACCAGAGAAAGTCACTGAGTGACGGGCAGGACTGATGGACGCAAAGCTGGCAGACGAGCAAGAGCTAACTGTGGTAAATATATTTATCGTTAACTCGTGGTATGCAGCAGCTTATTTCCAATGTAAAAAAAGAATAATACATAGGTCCCAATATAATAACTTGTTTACATCAGTTCTTAGTTCATCGCTTCAGCATTAACTTCAAAGAAATTACAGTTCCGTAAAATACAGCATTTGAAAACAATTCATCGGAAAGTTTGAGAAGTACATGTGACATGCTGTTGATGTATGGACTGTAATAGCAACAAACTGTCCCAACTTCGACAGTAAAATTTGGTGGGGCAAGTTATTAGAACAGTCGAAGAGAGGCGCGAGGAATATCAGCAACACGCCCCACTAAAACAGCGAAGTAAATCAGCTGTCGCCGAGCACAACCCCGGATGTAATCGTCAAATGAAATACAATGAGACTGGTATCGTGATGTCAACACCGTTTCTGAGACAGCGTAATTACGAAGTCGGTCGAATTAAAGGTGTCGGGAAACCTAGTAAACGGTGATGGAGGTTTCAGTAGAAACGAGGCTTGGAATCTAACACACAGTTTATTAAGGTCTCGTCGGCGATAACATCCACCAGAGATTGGAAACGCTGAGAGAAAGTGTGTTGCAAGGAACACTGCTGAAATGATCTCCACAGGTGGTTAGGAAGCAAGCACATCCACGTGGGCTAGTAACTGTAAAGAATCCTACGTGAAACATGGCATGTAATTTGCTGGAATTCCCTGTCACTTTTGAGAATCCTAGTTTTCACGTTGCTTTTTTCTTCTACAGTTAGCTGAGAAGTATGTAAACAGATGTATGTAAAACGGTAACGTATCTTATTAAACGATTGAGTCATGAAAACCATACTCCGCTCGCACTCCTTTCGACCATCCACAACCCTCCCCCCCCCCTCCCTCCCCCCCTCCCCCCGAGCACGCCCACAATGATGGATTTGCGCCTGACTGGAAGAAATGTTTCGTAATCTCTCAGATGGAGGTAGTTGAGGGAACTTCTATATCTGCAGCTTCATGACTGCTCTGCAATTCACGTTTAAGTGCTTGGCTGTGGCATCATGGAACCCTTTTAGAATATTTCTCTGCCGATCCACTCACGGATAGCCCATCGTAAAAAGCCCGCATCTCGTGGTCGTGCGGTAGCGTTCTCTCTTCCCACGCCCGGGTTCCCGGGTTCGATTCCCGGCGGGGTCAGGGATTTTCTCTGTCTCGTGATGGCTGGGTGTTGTGTGCTGTCCTTAGGTTAGTTAGGTTTAAGTAGTTCTAAGTTCTAGGGGACTGATGACCATAGATGTTAAGTCCCATAGTGCTCAGAGCCATTTGAACCATTTTTGAACCATCGTAAAAAACGAACGTTTATTAAACCTTTCCGTACGAGCTCCGATTTCGGTTCCCTTATTATGACGATCATTTTCCCTGTGTAAGTGGGTATCAACAAAATGTTTTCGCATTCGGAGCATAAAACAGAACGAGCTACCCTTCTTTGCACTTTTTTCTATGTCCTCCGCCAATCCTCCCTGGTAAAGCTCCCACACTACTGAGCAACAGTCCAGAAGGAGACAATGTAGACAATCACTCTAGTAGATTTATTGCTAATCAAATGCAGTCTTTCGTTCGCTTTCCCCACAACATTTTGTAAGTGATGGCTCAAATTTTAGCACAATAACTAGGCATTAAATTGAATAGACAGCCTATAAATATGTGTGGTTCATCAGGTAACTAAAATTTAATACTCACTTGCTCTCACAGATTGTAAGAAAAACATACCACAAACTCTCAGAGGCTGTGAACAGTGTCTTGTGAAACAATTTGAGAATAAGAGCTAGTGGCCGGATTCGTCATCCGACAATGCTGCAGAACGTCTAAGATACAAGCGAGCGACAGCGCTTGGCACTACGGCATCCCTTCGGTAACGGAAGTGAGATTGTACGAGAGCACCACTGTCCGTTGTGATCTCTACGATGTTGTGAGTAGTTTCGTCGCATTTTACCTCAACTGTCCGCCTCCGTAGCTCAGCGGCAGCGTTACCGCGCACTGCGCTAGGGCGTCCGGGTGCGATTCCCGGCAGGGCAGTGGGTGTTGTGGGTCCTTCATCATCATTGTCACACAAGTCGAAGAAGTGGCGTTAACTTAAGGGGCTCCGGAACGCCCTATACTTGCAATGTTAAAATGACGCTTATAAATTACATCTTTCCTCACAAAGTATTTGAGGTAGGAAGTTGAACTTTTTACAGATTATTTACTGGAATATGGGCTACAACTTAACACAGAGATTTTACAAAATTTTAGTTCAGTTATTAAAGATGATTTTTTTTCAATTGTAATGAAAATTCACAACGTTTTTTTGCAATTTTTTATTTATATATTCAAAAATATACAGTTTTTTGGAAAAAGGCTGTGTTAAATTATGCAGAAGGTACTGTGTAACATTTACTGAAAGTTTGAAACAAATATGTTTGGAAGATCCTTAGAAAACATGTAATTAGTATGAGAAAATAAAAGTTTTGGGAATCGAGCGACAAAGATTGGATTAACTTTTTAGTGCATTCCAGGTCCATAGGATGGATTATCTTCATCCTCTGCAAACTCCTCCTCCAGCTTCCTCTTGTTCCTCCTCCTGTTTACTCTTGCTTGTATTTCTAGACTCTTTACAGCCCTGTCTGCAGCCCGAAGGCGTTCCTTGTCTAAAGCAAGCATCGCTCGTACCATGTTAGAATGTTATTATTTACAGTAATAACACATACCTTTGGCTTTCCAACATTTCTCCTTTTCTTAAAAGCCTTCAGAGGATTTCTAATAACTTTACTTTTACTCATTATTATACTTCAACAAAACAGAGACTCAAGAAACAGAATTAATTACGAATATTTTCGAGATAACGACAGAGTAAATAAACATGAAACAATCGACAATCACACCAGCGATATATATTGAACCATCACAGGTTAGCCACAACACATACTTTATCTCACATCACTAAAATGTACCTGATGAACACGGACGTTAATAATAACACCATTTGACAGCAGTTTAACAGCGCCACAGTGGGTCACGCCCATGTAGAACACATTTCAAAAAAAATTTAAAAATAGTTGTAGTCTTCGGAATTGAATAAATTATATATCTATTAAAAGGTAATAGTCTGCAAATTCAGAAAACGCAAAAAAGTAAAAATTGAACTTTTCATGATTTTGAGCCTTTCCGGAGCCCCTTAAAGGACATGCAATAAGGCGGCCGAACCCCGAAGGGGATATCACGGCCAAAAAATGCCATACGATTATTTCATTACCTCTACTAACATTCGGAACACCGCAGCCTTTAAGTTCCTCTAGCGCTCCGTCAGCTAGCAAAGTCATATTTGCTGCCGAAGAGATGGCCCAGCACCAAATGTTCGTCACTCTAAATTCAACGTTATAGCGACGTTCGATGACGTTTCTAGACGTAGGTTTCCATTCACACTTTGTTCTTCAAGTTTGTAAGGATCGATTCTTTACACCCTGAATATCCTTGTTCTACAGAGTATTGTGCGAAAAATTCGTAATGTGAAGTGATGATTGCAGAATACGCTGTTGATTCATACCCTCCAAAAGTCGAGCAAATCATCGACTTCACACTCATACATATAACGCGATACAAAAACAGGCCCTAGTGTCTCATATTTTTGACTGTTACGTATTGCTTCACAAGTAAATTAAAACACACTCTAGGACCAAAAAAAAAAAAGACGCATCACGAAGGAATTATCCTAATGGGGTGGAAAGCGGTAGATGTGATGTACATGCACAGACAAACAACTGGCCATAATTTCAGAAGAATTGGATGATTTATTCAAGAGAATCACACTCTCAGCGCCGGCCGTAGTGGCCGAGCGCTTCTAGGCGCTTCAGTCTGGAACCGCGCGACCGCTACGGTCGCAGGTACGAATGCTGCCTCGGGAATGGATGTGTGTGATGTCCTTAGGTTAGTTAGGTTTAAGTAGTTCTACGTTCTAGGGGACTGATGACCACAGATGTTAAGTCCCATAGTGCTCAGAGCTATTTGAACCATTTGAACACTCTCAGCAAGTGAATGGTGCACTGGTCCACCTCTGGCCATTATTGGACATTTATTGATAGAGCTGCTGGATGTCCTTCTGAGGGATATCTTGCCGAACACCGCCCAATTGGCGAGTTACATTGTCAACATCCCGAGCTGGTTGAAGGGCCCTGTCCAAAAGCCAAATAGCTGCTTGCGTAAGGGCGGGAGGTGGACTAACCCGTTACTGATTTGCTGAATTTGTGGAGCTCTTGCTCCTGTAAATTGTAATCGTTTACTTCTACACGTACATAGCATCTACCAATTTCCGTCCCACTTGGATAATTTTCCATGGTGCGTCGTCTTTTTTTCTTAGAGCGTAGTTTCAACACTGAATCTGACTAAGGTTTTTAGGGTTTTCCCTTCGTTGTAATGTCAATGCCGGAACTTAAGATACTCAATTAGACTTTAGCAACTGAGACACCCCACATTCCAATACCAGCCTGTAAGTTATTTGGCTAAAATGAATTATAAAAGAGCTGATGTTTTTGAAAATAGTATCATCCTAACAGAAACTGATCCTCTCAATTCATATAAAGCAGTGAATGTCTTTCACATAAATAAATGTACAATAATAGCAGAAAATCTCCGCTAGTAACAAATTTGAAATGTTCTCCCATGTTCACATAAGCAACGTGTAACTTACCACTGACATCTTACTATTCATTGAGTGGCAGCCTATGGAGGATTACTTAATTTCACTAGCAGGAGCTTCTTTTGATTATTATTATTTCTTTTGTTCCATCCTGCTATGATAGCATACCCTGTCCAAATTCGCTCTTACTTTTCTTTTGTGACGTAAACTTCTCTGGATAGTTTTTCCCCATTATTTGAAACAGATTGAGACCCAGCTAAATTTTAGGAACAATTCCTTCACTGATTGAATTTATTAAGATCGCAATGGATAACGCAATGGTTTTCTATGGGGGCAGTCAGAGAAAGCTACGTACCGTTAGCTAAACTTGAGCCAAGCTCTTTGGATTTTAGGGGCGTAATCATCAATACTACAAATGTGACACTATTTTCAGATATATTGAAAATAAATTAACGATCACGGAAATAGCTTCAAATGATAAAATATTTATTTTTGGCTAATATTTCGCATGTTGACAGTAATCTTTTTGTATTTAAGAGATGGACAAAACATTCCTGGTACATTTATATTCGATCCTATGGCTTTCTCATACAAGAATAACAAGCCACGTTGGCCTTAATCTGTAGAATCCTGTGGGGTGGGAAAATCTGGGGAGCACGTGGTCACTGCTCAAGTTTGTAACACAGACATTCACATGCACTAATTCACACGGCAAACAAAATGTCGACAGCATTTATTAGTGGTAATAATTGTATGAACCTCGTGGATGGCATCGAGCAGGATTTTGGTGGCAGCATATGTTTGCGTGAAGCGCTTGGAATCAAATCGATTCATCTTGTCGAATACACGATCGGTACAGTTTTATTGATAATTTAAACGTCCCGCACAAATAAAATGAAATGGCAGACAGTAGCTTTTAAGGCTTGGGCCGCGCTTTGAATCTATAGACCGCGTGGTCGCGCCTAACGAAAATCACACTATTATGACACTGATTAACTGAACCAAAAATTGTAACCAGAACCTAAACGGTAATTCAAAAATGGTTAGCAGAAGAAATTGTTGAGATTAACAAATTAGTAGACCCATATTGCTTCTACAGGCGTGAGGTTGTTGGGGCTGAGATTAATTAGTTGCATCACTCACTTTTTTAATAATGTACGACACCTATGGTGATGTTACAAATTGAAACGTAAAATTTTCGTTAAGTTCCCATCAGATTGGTTTCACATTTCATCCGCTGATAACAAGAAATAAAATTCTACGTCAAAATGTCTGATTATATAATTTGCTGTAACTCGTACCCGTTTAAGGAGATACTCAACGAGTCATTCTGATATACGGATGCAATACTGCACTCAACTGTCGAGCGAGTTACAAATTCCTTCAATCACCTCAGACCCTTTCGTAAAACTTGACAAGCCTCCAGAAGAGTAAACTAAAGTTCTTAAACTGAATCACGGGGAATGCTGTACACTACATTTGAGATGGCTCCACAGAGGAAATTCCAGAGGACTGAGGTCATGTGGAGGGAAAGATACAGGCTCTGCTCGTCCTGTAGATCGTAGACCATATTGACACGTTAGACATCGCCATATATTAGCAGAAAAATGCATAACTGACATTGCCTAAGGTTGCGCAAGTGGAAGATACCACTCCAGGTACCGAAGATACGCTTGACCCTCGCCCTGCGAGTGATCTTGGGAGAACAGATGGCGGTAGAATCGTGCATGTGAGATATAAATGGTCATTACATTGGTGGAGTTGTAGCTTGTACTCAGGTGATTCATTTGAAAATGCGTCCGCCCTGCTTATGGGCACACGACGGAAATTAACACCCTGAACGCATAATGATAATTGGAGCTAGAGGCATGGGGCAATCCATTTCGGAAATAGCTACGAAATTCAGTATTCTGAGATCCAGAGTGTGCCGAGAACATCAAATTTCGAGCATTACCTTTCATCATGGACAACGCAGTGGCCGACGGCCTTCACTTAAGGACCGAGAGGAGCGGCGTTTGTATAGAGTTGTCAGTGCTAACAGACAAGCAACACTGCGTGAAATAGCCGCAGAAATCAATGTGAGACGTACGACGAACATATCCGTTAGGATAGTGCGGCGAAATTTGACATTAATGGGTGTAGCAGCAGACGACCGACGCGTTTACCTTTCCTAACAGCACGGCGATCGCCCGTAGCGTCTCCCATGGGCTCGTGACCATATCGGTTGGACCCTAGACGACTCGAAAACTGTAGCCAACTCAGATGAGTCCCAAAGCCAGTTGGTACGAGCTGTTGCTAGGGTTCAAGTGTGGCGCAGGCCCCACGAAGCCATGGACCCTATTTGTCAACAAGGCAATGTGCAATCTGGTGTTGGCTCCATAGTGGTGTGGGCTACGTGTACATGGAATGGACTGGGTCCTCTGGTCCAATTGAACTGATCACTGGCTGAAAATGGTTACATCTGGCTGCTTAAGACCATTTTCAGCCATTTATGGGATTCGTGTTCCCCAACAAAGATGGCATTTTGATGAATGATAATGCGCCACGTCACCGGCTCACAGTTATTCCCGATTGGTTTGAAGAACGTTCCGGACAGTTCGAGCGAACGATTTGGCCACGCAGATCTGCCGAAACGAACGACATCAGAAATTTATGGTACATAGTCGAGAAGTCAGTTCTTGCTCAAAGTCCTTCACTGACAACACTTTCGCAATTATGGACGGCAATAGAAGCAGCATGGCTCAATATTTCTTCAGGGGACTTCTTACGACTGGTTGAGTCCATGCCATGCCATGCCATGCCGCGTCGCTGCTGTACGCTGGGCAAAAGGAGGTCAGACACCATATAAGGAGGGGGGATCCAATGACTTTTGTCACCTCAGTCTATCTCATACTGCGTTTATCAGATACACACAACCACACATTCGCAGATATCCATTTGTGGTAAGACTTATGGGACACACTCCTTACACCAAAACAAGAAAAACAATTCATATAAACTTGTGTCCGAAAATCCTTCGTTTTTTTTTTTGTTCAGTTATTGATGAAAGTTACCGTTCAACGACTTTCCTGGTACTAGCCCACAACTTCACTTACCCATGTATCCGTTTCACTCATTGTATCCCAGATGGCGTTGTCTTTTCAGTGGGATTTGTTTATATACAGGGTGATCAAAAAGTGAGTATAAATTCGAAAACTTTATAAACCACGGAATAAAGTAGATAGAGAGGTAAAAATTGACACACATGCTTGGAATGACACGGGGTTTTATTAGAACAAAAAAAAAAATAATAATTCGCAAAATGTCCGACAGATGGCGCTGGACAGTAAAAGTGCTACCGTAACGGGTGAGAGGTACGCCGATATGTTACAGAATCGCATCATTCCCAGCCTGGCTGATAACCACCTGCTGGAACGTACTCCATACTGCTAGAAGCGTGAAAGATCTCTTGGTCCGCAGCTCGTGGTCGTGCGGTAGCGTTCTCGCTTCCCGCGCCCGGGTTCCCGGGTTCGATTCCCGGCGGGGTCAGGGATTTTCTCTGCCTCGTGATGACTGGGTGTTGTGTGATGTCCTTAGGTTAGTTAGGTCTTAGCAGTTCTAAGTTCTAGGGGACTGATGACCATAGATGTTAAGTCCCACAGTGCTCAGAGCCAAAGATCTCTTGCGCGCGTCGTTTGGTTATGATCGTGTGCTCAGCCGCCACTTTCGTCATGCTTGGCCTCCCAGGTCCCCACACCTCAGTCCGTGCGATTATTGGCTTTGAGGTTACCTGAAGTCGCAAGTCTATCGTGGTCGACCAACATCACTCGGAATGCTGAAAGACAACATCCGACACCAATGCGTCACCGTGACTCCGGACATGCTTTACAGTGCTGTTCACAACATTATTTCTCGACTACAGCTATTGTTGACGAATAATGGTGGACATATTGAGCATTTCCTGTAAGGAACATCATCTTTGCTTTGTCTTACTTTGTTATGCTAATTATTGCTATTCTGATCAGATGAAGCGCCATCTGTCGGACATTTTTTGAACGTTTGTATTTTTTTGGTTCTAATAAAACCCCATGTCATTCCAAGCATGTGTGTCAATTTGTATCTCTCTATCTACATTATTCCGTGATTTATTCAGTTTTCAATTTTATACTGACTTTTTGATCACCCGGTATGTCATTCGTCTGTCTTCAACGCGTCCAATGTGTACATATACTAGAGATAGTGAGTTAACTGAAAGGGCTCCGTTTAAACGAGGCAGCATATTCATTTCGTCAGCTGGCTGTATAAGGCGGAATTTCCTGACCGGAGACTGCCGACTCACCCAACCTTTAAAGCATGCGTGCATATCGTCGGATTGCAGTGACAGGATCCGTAACACCACAGACTATTGACCAAGGAAGACTACGTGTTGCCAATACGCGAGGCCAGGAGCAGCTCGTTCTACGGTCTGTCGAAGAAGAGTCGCATTTCAGCGCGTGACAAGTGGCGCTGGCTTGCCCAACATCGCCTAATTCAGCATGGAGAATAGTTCATGAGCAACGCTGATAACCACGCAGTTGAGCGCCCCACAAACCAAACATCATCGTCATCCAGTTCATGAGCAAATCATGTATCCGTAACGTCTTCAGCGTGTGCAGGTTCAAAAAAATGGCTCTGAGCACTATGGGACTTAACAGCTGTGGTCATCAGTCCCCTAGAACTTAGAACTACTTAAACCTAACTAACCTAAGGACATCACACACATCCATGCCCGAGGCAGGGTTCGAACCTGCGGCCGTAGCAGTCGCGCGGTTCCGGACTGCGCGCCTAGAACCGCGAGACCACCGCGGCCGGCAGTGTGTGCAGGGCTTCACAACTTCCCGTCAGCCATCGCGGGAGAACCTTAGGCGACGGTTTGTTGCACAAAGGGGTGTAAGGCTAGTTCGCGTCCGTAGTAGAATACTACACGTGCACCCTGGGTAACGCTAAATGAGCTAGCACTAAAGGCAACCAGATAATCCAGATAATCTTGTGCTGGATCTCCTGGTAAACACATCATGAGTGATACCGACCAAATGAACGATGAAGAATTGACTAGAGCACTCGGACCGTGCCTCCGAGTCTGCCACCTAAACATTGAAGGCATAAGTAGGAGCAAATGTGAATTTCTCCAGAGAGTTCTCACTCAGAACAAAATCGACGTAGTCGCGATACAAGAGACTCATGCGGAAAACATAGATCAGCTGGCCTCTAGAGGAAAAATCCCTGGATTCGAGATACTGGGAGCCACCTATCACCGCAAGTACGGTGTGGCAACCTACATACGAAATAAGATAGAAAATGCTTCCCTGTGTAAGATATCTACAGACAACAACATACATGAAGTTGCATGATATTTAAGTTGCTGCAGGTCATACCATGTAACAAGCTGGCCAACCTCATTGATAACATGCTCACAGATAGAAGTTTCAGAGTCATAATGGGCGACTTAAAAAGTGACCAAATGAAGCTCAACAATGGTTTACCACAAGGCTCCGTGCTGGCGCCATTGATGTTTAACCTCTACATATCTGACTTACCTCACACCACTTCTCAAAAATTCGGATATGCCGACGACTGGGTAATAGCTGCAAGAGGCAGATCAATGGAGGCAACGGAAAACACATTAACTGCGGATCTAACAAAGCTGGGAGATTACTTCCGAAGGTGGAGATTACGGCCAAACGCGACAAAAACGGAGGTGACATGCTTTCACCTCGACAATGCCCAAGCAAAAAGAAAGCTCAACGTTCATTTCGAAAACAGGCTGCTAAACCATAATAATTACCCCAGATACCTAGGCGTCACCTTTGATAGAACCCTAACATTCAAGGAACACCTACGCAATACAGCCGCAAAACTTAAAACTCGAAATAATATCATACAGAAGCTATGTGGGACTACGTGGGGCTCTTCCGCGGCCGTACTGAGATCTTCGGCTCTGGGACTTGTCTACACAACAGCAGAATATGCCGCACCGGTATGGCTAAACAGTAAACACACAGGCTTGATCGGTGCTCAACTAAACTACACAATGAGGATGATATCAGGAACAATAAAGCCAACGCCTTTACACTGGCTACCTATACTGAGCAACATTCTCCCACCGGATCTGCGCAGAGAGAACGCTCTCTTACGCGAGTATGGAAAAGTGCTGAACAACGAGAAACTGCCAATCCATAAGGATGTTCCTGCCCTGGAGATGAACAGATTGCGCTCCAGACACCCCTCTTTAAAAAAGGCAAAAAATACGCATCCTCTCAACCCGGATTATGGCAACCTCTGGAAAACGCGGTGGAGAGAATCTGTGCCCCAAAACCTGCAGAATATGCCATGTATCAATGTCCAACCACCAGGATTCAATTTGCCAAGGAAAACTTGGACGACCTTGAATCGAATTCGGACAAATAACGGCAGATGTGCAGACAGCCTCCACAGGTGGGGTAAAATCACCTCCCCGAGATGTGACTGCGGTGCGGACCGGCAGACGATTCGTCACATCGTGGAAGATTGCCCTCTGAGACGTTTTGCAGGAGACCCCAGTGAGTTTCTGACCGCGACTGAAAGTGCAATAGACTATGTCACAAATCTGGATGTTGTTTGTGAACTTTTGTTTGTCATATACACTATTTTAAATACTTTTATATCTACAACTATATGTTATACACTGTGACTACTCTTTATTTCTGTGTCTTATGATTTTTATGTCTTTTTTTATATGATGTGTTACATGCCATAAGCTAAATAAATAAATAAATGTTGCACAAACTGTTAACTGTTGTTTGTCCCTTCAGTTGTTTTCAGACAAGGTGCCGTTTGGAGGAGATGGACCAATAAATTTCCACAAGCCGATCGCAGTCCTCATGCTACAGTGCAGGCTCCACACCAACATCAGCTTTAAGATTAAAATTCCGGTTGGAAATGTATGTCACTGTCTGGTAGGGCCATGCGTTTTCCCACCATGTCTTACAAGTGCCGTCTTCTGGTACTTTATTGCCAACACCCTCGAAGAACTACTAGTAGATGTGCCTTTAGAAACAAGTGGTAGTATTTGGTTTATGCATGATGGAGCCCCAACATACTCCAATCACAGTATTCGAGATGCACTGGCTGGTATCTACCATGAGATATAGATAGGTAGAGGAGGATCAGTTCCATGGTATGCATGTCCACCCAACTTCAATCCTTTGGATTATTATCTCTGAGGCATCTTAAACAATTGCTCTATGTAGCAGACCACCTGGATGCAGCAACTTTTCGTTCATGTATCATGGAAGGCTGTGAAACCATTCAAACTAATCAGGGAGTCTTTGAACGAGCGCGAAACTACGACGAGTGGATGCATGTTCAGAAGCGAGAGGTGGACATTCCCTGCATTTGTTATGAATTTATATCATTATGAGTTCCAAATTACGTGAACTGTAAGCTTTCACTAACTAAGGTTTTTCGGAAGTGTGTTTATATTTCTTTCCTCGTTTTGGTGTAACGAGCATCTCACCAAAGTTTCTAAAAGTATTTTTGAAACGCCCTGTATACTAAGTCAGCGTACGTAAACTCAACTGTAGTTCTCTTCCCTGTTACTGCATAGATATAACAGGGTCTGTGGCTATATGGAAAACACCAATATGAACAAACTACCACAAAGCAATACCTTTTGCTAACCATATGTCAAAGAATGCACAAACACTTACCGACATTGAAAAGCACATGGGACTATCATAAACAAATGTAAAAAGATAGAGTAACTGCTATAACACATCAAACTACCAAACATAATCTGAAGGATACTTTTTGGAAAAGACAAAGCTGTTCAACTTGAGAAATGACATCCTGGCAACGCCACAAGCTACTACATGACAAGAGTCGGATTGTATTAACATGTTGTCTGGTCAACATATTAAATTACAGTATAGTTATTAGTTAAATTCCATTATATGTAAACATGAATCAGGAGCTGTTTTCATCGTTTGATGTAAGCAATGAACGAGGGCTATTCGGAAAGTAAGGAACGATAGGTCACCACATCGAAACCACAGTGAAAATCAAAACTCTTTTATTTGCAACACTTAGCTACAACGTCCAGCTACTTATCTCCATAATCGCCGATCCGACTTAGACGTTTGTCGTAGCGTTGTACCAACTTGCGCCAGTGCTTACCGCCGATTCTCTACGCTGGCCTACAGCTCGTCGTCTGTGCCAAAATCTTGTCTTCATAGCCAGCGGTTCATGTGAGCAGAGATGAAACTCAGAGGGAGGCTATTACGGGCTGTATTGTGGGTAATCTAACATTTCCAATTGAAAACGATGCAGGAGCATCTTCATTGCCTCTGCAGAGTGCGGATGAAAATTGTCCTAACAAGGGAACCTCCCCATCGCACCCCCCTCAGATTTAGTAATAAGTTGGCACAGTGGATAGGTCTTGAAAAACTGAACACAGATCAATCGAGAAAACAGGAAGAAGTTGTGTGGAACTATGAAAAAATAAGCAAAATATACAAACTGAGTAATCCATGTGCAAGATAGGCAACAACAAGGAGTGAGAAAGCTCATGAGTGCAGTGGTCCTGTGGTTAGCGTGAGCAGCTGCGGGATAAGAGGTCCTTGGTTCAAGCCTTCCCTTCGGTGGAAAGTTTATATTTTCAGTTTATGTAACAAACGCTTGTGTTTTCATCACTTTTTTGGGAGTGATTATCACATCCACAAGAAAACCTAAATCGGCCAAGGCAGAAGAATCTTTTTACCCATTCGCCAAGTGTACAAGTTAGGTGGGTCGACAACATATTCCTGACATGTGACGCACATGCCGTCACCAGTGTCGTATGGAATATATCAGACGTGTTTTCCTGCGGAGGAATCGGTTGACCTATTACCTTGCGATCAAATGTTTTCGGTTCCCATCGGAGAGGCACGTCCTTTCGTCTACTAATCGCACGGTTTTGCGGTGCGGTCGAAAAACACAGACACTAAACTTATTACAGTGAACAGAGATGTCAATGAACGAACGGACAGATCATAACTTCGCGAAAATAAAGAAAGTAAACTTTTCACCTGAGGGAAGACTTGAACCAAGGACCCCTCATTCCGCAACTGCTCACGCTAACCACGAGACCACGGCGCTCCTGAGCTCACGCTATCCTTGATGTTACCTATCTTGCACATGGATTACTCAGTTTGTATATTTTGCTTATTTTTTCATATTTCCACACAACTTCTTCCTGTTTTCTCGATTGATCTATGTTTAGTTTTTCAAGGCCTATCCACTGTGCCAACTTATAACTAAATCTGAGGGGGGTGCGATGGGGAGGTTCCCTTGTAAGAAGAAGAAAAGGCACGACAGTTATGTAATGTTGGCTGCATAGCTTCAGGCGAAATTTCTCACCAGGCCCTCGTACTTGGCGGGAGACACTTTATTCTAGGTATCTTTATGTGCTCCCTGCGTGCTCAGAACTAAAAAGAACAACGTAACGCGGTCGATGGGCATACTAGAGACACTGCCCAACACACCTGTGCAAAACGTCATCGGATTTTCGCTGTGGTTTCCATTTCGCGACCGATCGTTCCTTATTTTCCGAATAACCCTCGTATTGGATACTCCATACATGATACAATACTTTGGTAATTAATTCCCTAACTTAAATACATCATTGTCGAATTTACCCTACTGTTTACATAGCAAATTAAGGTTTGTAGAATGGACATGTGTGTGCTCCAGAGTAAATTCAATAATGATGTATTTATCTTACGGAATTAATTTCCAAAATAATCTTGAAATTACCAGCCTTATTACGAAGACACAGTTTACGTAGGATGATTACAACCATATCTCAATTCGATTTTGAAATCTTATCGAATATCTCATGTAGTATATTCAGAGTCAATACACTGACCAGGTGAAGTTCATTTAAAACGAAAGTACGAGGCTCATACAATAATTAAACAGACCACCAATAGTTTAATAAATCACTACAATGTTTTGTTTGTTTTCCCACTTAATCCTCTCCAACTTCTACGCTCTTGTCTCATCTTCCTACGAGTCTTCTTATTCCGTCAGCGAAGAATTATTTACCTTGGCCTCGAAGCCCGTTTTGTACTTTCCTCTTTACCTCTTCGTTGCCATTAAACTTGATGCCACGCAAAACTTCTTTCATTGGACCAACAAGATACAAATCCAGCGCGGCAAGATCAAGGCTCCAAGACAACTGAGTTAGAAGTCTACAGTTTCCATTGTCGTTTTTGCCGTACGAGGTCGAGTGTTATGTTGGGGAATAATCACGCCTTTCCTCTGCCATCCCGGCTATTTCGTCTTCCGTGCAGTCTTGGCTTTGCCAACAAATCACAGAAAATCGAACCATTGGCACTCCAAAGAAGATTAACATGACCTTATCGGGCGATGGTTGCGATCTAATTTCTTACCGACAGGCAACTCGGGTGTTTCCATCTTTTGACGTCCGGACTCCAGTTTAAAACGACGTACCAGAGTTCCGTCAAGGTTAAAATCCTGCCCAAAGATACTACATTCGCTAGTAAAAATTTCTGTTCTTTTTGATGACTGGTAATCTCTTGAGAATCCATCTTGCACAGGTCTTACGGGAAACAGTTCACTTTGTTCTGAATTATAGAAAAAGTTGTGCCAACACTTACTCGACATCTTTCAGCAATTCGTTCAATACAAGTCTTAAATTTTCTGGGAAAAGCGAATAAATACGGGCTTGCAACGCCGAGTTCGATACTGCTGCCGGACGCCCGCATCGGTGCTCGTCGCTTACGCTTTTGCGGCCACTTTCAAACATTTACATCCACTAGGAAAAGCTCGCACATTTCATGCAACCGCTAGCATATTATTTGTTCAACAGAGAGAATAATTTGATGGTTGTACCCTCATAAATCGTTACACATCTAAGTTTTAAATTGTTTACTTTCTAAACCAACAATTATAAATATTAAATCCAATTACTTCTCTAAATTCGTAAATTTTTATTTCAAAACGTTAATAGTTCATAGGTACCAATACAAGTATAACAAAACAGCGAAACTGAAAACATTAAATATTAGAATTTCAATATATAAATTCTATTTATTTAAAATCTTCTGGATTTTATTCTTGCAAATTGGTGAATTACGGGTTGAAATTTACATTTTTTTCAGTTGATAAAATTCCAACGTTTCTTTACCTTTCCTGTGTCATAGTCGATCTCTGATAGATCTTTATTAGCTTTCAGTCGGAAAAACTTCTTTCACAAGTAGCATTTTACACAGTGACTGCTGAAAAATTCTTAGTGAGATAACAATGTTATTAAACACTCTTGCATCTTCCACTTAATTACCCAGCCCAATAATCCTAAAGTAATCCATGGTGAAATGTTCTCTTCTGGATGAGCTTCTATAAATGAAGAAGTCTAATATAATTTATTTCAGCAGTCATATAGAAGCATTCGATTTGGATATTTTTCGCGTAAATGCTGAATGTCTCAAACAATGAATTCATCTTCTTATGTGCCCTATAGTACTTGAATTTGAAAAATGGCAAAGAGCTCATGAAGTATATTTATTGGTAGCGCACGTCTTTTTTAATTCTGATGTTCGCTCATCTACCGTCTCAAGCTGTCCCCGACGAGTTTCCTGAATTATATTCAAGCCAGAGTTGGTATTTTTCCCATTACGCCTTTTCTTTCGTCTTTCGATTCTTCGCTCTGTTAAAATATCAACTATATTGCGTATCTCGAGGGCTCTCAGGGCTGCTTTTGTGACTAAAGAATCTCGCGTTTCATCACAAAACAGTCAGTGCCTTCAGCTTTTGAACACACTGATTAAGTCCAACTCCTTTTTTCGTGGATATATCTGAGAATCATCCATTTCGGTAAACAATGAGCTCCAAAAATGCTAAGAAGGGGATAGGTCGTAGTGCAAACCAATAAACTGCCTGCACCTCCTTTGATTTCTGATTCCTTCCTCAAGACTTCCAAAGATTTATGTACGCTCGGCAAGCACATGTACAGATTCATGCTTTTATCTCCATCCTGTGTCACAGCATCGCTTCACATTAATTGGAACATGTTGTTTCAGAACATCCCGCCTATGTGTGGAGCTTGAGAAAAATTTGTATACATTTTACACAGTTTCCGAAAAAGTCGCCGATTGTGTTGCAACAGTAGCTGCATGCGGTAAGATTGAGTGACTGTCACATCGCACAAACACTGCTTTGGGATTTATATCCAAAACACGTCTCCGAATACCGCTAATGGGTCCAGCCATAGTTCCAGTATTATCATATCCTTGTCCGTGTCTGTGCTCCAGTGTTAGACCATCTCCTTGCAGTATGTCACAGATTTGTTCTATAATTTCATTAGCTGAACTCCAACGAAATAGAATGAAGTTAATAAAGATTCCTCTGAACCTTCAATACGTGCATAACGAATTAACTGAGACATTTGGTCGATAGCTTATACTCGTATTTGGTGTACTATGATACATGATGGAGAAATAATTTAGCCTTAGAAATTTTCTTAAATGTCGCTCGTTTTATATGATCACCAAGTAGTTTACTGAATTCATTTTGGCTTCGTGAAAAAACGTAAGAAATAAACAGCTGTCTGCTTGCTGAACTTGGTGACGATAATGATTCGCAGCTGGGTCATATTTGGCAAGCAGCTTGAAAGTCGAAAGGAAATTTCCACAGTTATCATTACCACAAAGATCCTTTGAGTGAACAGGCAAGCATAAGTATTGTCTGGCTAAACATAATACACGGTGAAGAATTATTGTTAATACGGCTTTCCATTTCTCAGCGGCTTATGTTGTCGTTACTGAGCAGCACCATCGATTATTCCACATTTCTGTAGTCGCATTTTAACTCTTTCGAGTTTTGCAGTTCTTTAACATCATGTCAACATTTTTCATGGTTTTATACTCTGTGATTAAGCTCTGTCTGTGCTTTAAAACCATGTGGATATAAAAAAGATCTTCTCCCTTTATTCTTTAATAAAAGCATGCTAGGAAAGCGGTTTATATAAATTTATCACCTTTCACGGGAGAATACAACCATGTCCATAAAACTCTCTTTCAACTTTCTTACTTCAAATAAAATCAATTGTAGCGAATGTTCTGCTACTATTATCTGTCGAAAAAATGCGTCACTGTTCTGTAGCTGCCGGGCGGTGTGGCCGAGCGGTTCTAGGCGCTTCAGTTTGTAACCACGCGACCGTTACGGTCGCAGGTTCGAATCCTGCCTCGGGCATGGATTTGTGTGATGTCCTTAGGTTAGTTAGGTTTAAGTAGCTCTAAGTTTTAGGGGACTGACGACCTCAGATGTTAAGTCCCATAGTGCTCAGAGCCATTTGAACCATTTGAATGGCAGGTTTGGGATGATGTATGCCAGACGTTAACTGGACAAAAAGTGGAAAAGAGTGTGGAACATCCGATCAAATGACTTCATTCCACTGTTGCATATTCTAGTTTTTATGGCTTCGGTGGCACGTTTTACTGTGACAAGTATGTACATCACTGATGAGTGGTTTTGGACATCCATATTGTAGTATGTCTTGTAATACGTTTGATTTTTTGACTGTATTGTATTTGAAAAAAATTATTGTGCCCCACTTTGGGTAAATCTAACAATAATAGTAGTGTTTAGAAACTTTTTACACAATTTGTAGTGGGAGACGCCTAACAATTTATTTGGGGCTGCAACACAAACGCACGAAAATTTTTTTCCCCTGCTGGACTTTGACTAATAATTATCCTCAATTTTTAATTTCTGCTCTGTCACCTTTAAGTTGGTGTGTTGACTTTATTGCTCCAATCGTTAATTGAGCTGCAGTAAAACTACGTAAGGAAACTATACCTGGTTAGTTATGTTGGACTGACAACGCAGCTGGCCGCCGTGACCGAGCGTTTCTAGGCGCTTCAGTCTGGAATCGCGCTGCTGCTACGGTCGCAAGTTCGAATCCTGCCTCGGGCATGAATGTGTGTGATGTCCTTAGGTTAGTTAGGTTTAAGTAGTTCTAAGTTCTAGGGGACTGATGACCTCAGATGTTAAGTCCCATAGTGCACAGAGCCATTTGAACCATTTTGTTTTGTTCTGTAGTTCACGCATCCCTCATCAGTCAAAGCCTTAAAATCAGTCTGCTCTGAGAGTGTGATTTTGTGCGCAGAAGTTGAAGCATTTTCATGCAAAATTACCTCTGCTTTAATTACAGAGAGCGAAAAGCTTTACAGAGCGAGGTGGCGCAGTGGTGAGCACACTGGACTCGCATTCGGGAGGACGACGGTTCAATCCCGCGTCCGGCCATCCTGATTTTGGTTTTCCGTGATTTCCCTAAATCACTCCAGGCAAATGCCGGGATGGTACCTCTGAAAGGGCACGGCCGACTTCCTTCCCCGTCCTTCCCTAATCCGATGAGACCGATGACCTCGCATTTTGGTCTCTTCCCCCAAACAACCCAACCCAACCGAAAAGCTTTCGGATTCTGGATCACACGAACATGTAAATTCTGACGTACTTACAGAACTGGAGCTATTAGCGGTTTTCACACCAAATCTGTCAAGAATTTCAGCCAGATGAACAAGCTGTTTCTATTCTGGTTTTCGTCTTTTCCTGCGCTAAGCATCAGATTCGTTCCTTAAAGACATTGCGTATGAGATAAACTAAGCAAATATATTAAATATATATAATTCTAAAAATGCGTATAAACAAGTGATAAATAAACACCGTTAATAGTTGACATAGTAGAAGTACTGAACGAGAAGAGGCAGCAGAGGCTGCAATAAATTGCGGTATGTACATATGTGCAAGTCGGGACAGGACCGGCAAACGGGACAGGACGTGCGCAATAAGCCCCGTAGCTAACCAGAAAGCACCGTACGAGGAAAACCGACAAGGGAACCGCGCCCACACGCCGCCACCTATTTCGTCCCCATCTGTGTTAGGTGCAGGGATAGGCCATAAACGTAACGAGTAGAAGTGGGAACTCTAGATTGCCAAGCGTTTAGAGAAAATAGCAGTTTGGGAGCGGTCGGGCGGGGCATCAGTCATATATGTAACCGTAGTTTCCATGCAGCTGTTGGCGCACTGGAAAGAATGGGCTGTTTTTATTTTGGGTTTTTTGTTGCACTGCAAACAAACCAAAGTAATGCTCTATGTATCACGTTTATTAATATTTTCATAAAAGGCATGAAAAGGAAAGGCAAAGGAAAACTTGGGAATGCAAGTATTTTTGATTGTAAGGGGTAGACGAGAATTTCGTATATAGAATAATTTACGTTCATTATTTTCCAGTTTATGATTTACACGTGCTGGGATGATATTCACTCGGTTTACATTCATAAAAGGTTCTCTCTGATAGCAAAGTTTAGTAGCAAACCAGCAATAAAGTATCATTTCGTGATTTCTTGATGAGGATAGCTGGTGACGTACCGTACAGTGGCATGTATTTTGGTGCAGTCTTCTCGGTGATGTGATATCTCTCTCTCTCTCTAAGACAAGAGCAGTTTTGAAGCTTTATGATCAAATTCTTTGCATGACGATAAAAACCGACATCGCAGTGTTGCACTAGCGGAGTGCATTGGCAGGGATCACTTTAATATTTCAACATGGCTATCCTTGAAAAATCTCATCGTATTTTTTGTGTCCTCGGCACAAGTCGGTTAACAGAATAAATTTGTTCTCCTGTAAGTACAGCTTCATCATATCAGAGTCAAAACATGTCTGGACAAGGTTGTTGTAAGTTTTCCAGATTTTGATGAAGTAAAGACATAACAATGGAACCATTAAACAAGCGGGAGCACTTGTTTCGCGGATGCGCCGCCACAAGCGAGGGTTAGGACGACCTTCACTTCCACGACCGAACATAAAACTATAACAGCTGTCGAAAAAAACATGAAGATGTTACATCAATTATGACGCGGAATCTGTGCAAGCCTTGAAATACTGAATTTTATTTTATGAAGAAAACCGTACCTTACAATTTGCCTCCTAAAAATTTTGTGCTCGGAGCATCCGGCTCACCGCCCCCACCCCCCTTCCCCCATAACGTACGCCACAGGCTGTATCGCAGAAAGCTTCTGTCAAAAGTAATTTCCTCGAGTGGACACACTATTGTAACTAAGACCTCAGACTTTTTGTTTACGTTAATATTAATCCAATAAATAACTAACACTCTTCGGCAGGCTGCGGACTACACTTACAAGATATAAGTTCCGCGCATTACGCACTGTTTTCATTGCACAGGTTGTTTCGTATAGGATTAATAGACGGGACTTAATAGATAAAGTTTTGATAAGGAACCCATGTCCAGAAATGTACCGTTTGAACACGAATTAACTCTGAAGGTCGTATCACTTTCAAACCTCCCGCTTGACAGTACGCGCATAAACTAAGCAGAGAACGCCGTCATGAGTGCCTGTTTTAATTGTGACGTCACATATCACATTCCGAGGCCTACGAAAAAGACAGGCCGCGACGCTTACGTCACGAAGGTAGTCCTGCGCTCGCTCTCTCAAATCGGCAGACAAACTACGTTTCTACACCTGTTAACTCGTAAGTAGGCGTGTCCGTACAAACGAAAACTGAATCTTCTGCTGGATCCGCTATTATGGAAACTTACTCTTATTAGTCCTATAATGATGAGAAGTCCATGGGCCTACTTATAATTTGTTACGGCTGTACTGGCGGGGAATAAAATAAAATCATACTAAAATGATTATCAGTTGCATAAGGCACCACTTCCAGCATGTAATGAGTACTGTTAAGCAGAAGTGACTAAATGCTATAAACAAGCCATTATACCATTTATATCGATTATTGATCTTAAATAAAATTTTGCTGTAGTACTGTTAATCTGTAAGACTTCATAATAGCAGATTCCAGTGGAAGATGCAATTCTCGTCAGTACTTACACGCCCAGCTGCGAGTTAACAGGTTTAGAAATGCATTTTGTCTGCTGAGCTGAGCGAGCGAGCGAGTTTAGGACTACCTTCGTGACGTACGCGCCGCGGCCTGTCTTTCTCGTGAGCCTCGTCACATTCGTCGGAATACAAGAACTGCGAGAAACAGGCACGTTCGCAAGAAGGGGCGGTGACTGTCACCACGCTCTCAATTTTGAGGAGGACGTCTTTCTTTACGTAGAACAGAACCGACGACGAGTACTCGAAAAATTGCCCATACTGTGGGCTTCTGCAGAGCACACAGTTCAGAGAGACAGAGTTAATTTGCACAGTGTGCGTACCGTGAAGCAGGAGACTGGGAATTGAACGATCTCCAAACTTATTTCACATCCAAACGGTACATTTTCAGGCATCGGTTCCTTGTTGTTGTTGTCTTCAGTCCTGCGACTGGTTTGATGCAGCTCTCCATGCTACTCTATCCTGTGCAAGCTTCTTCATCTCCCAGCACTTACTGCAACATACATCCTTCTGATTCTACAATTTTTACCCTCCACGGTGCCCTTCAATGCTAAATTTGTGATCCCTTGATGCCTCAGAACATGTCCTACCACCCGGTTCCTTCTTCTTGTCAAGTTGTGCCACAAACTCCTCTTCTCCCCAATTCTATTCAATACCTCCTCATTAGTTATGTGATCTACCCATCTAATCTTCAGCATTCTTCTGTAGCACCTCATTTCGAAAGCTTCTATTCTCTTCTTGTCCAAACTATTTATCGTCCATGTTTCACTTCCATACATGGCTACACTCCATACAAATGCTTTCAGAAACGACTTCCTGACACTTAAATCTATACTCGATGTTAACAAATTTCTCTTCTTCAGAAACGCTTTCCTTACCATTGCCAGTCTACATTTTATATCCTCTCTACTTCGACCATCATCAGTTATTTTGCTCCCCAAATAGCAAAACTGTTTTACTACTTTAAGTGTCTCATTGTCTAATCTAATTCCCCCGGCATCACCCGACTTAATTCGACTTCATTCCATTACCCTCGTTTTGCTTTTGTTGATGTTCATCTTATATCATCCTTTCAAGACACTGTCCATTCCGTTCAGCTGCTCTTCCAAGTCCTTTGCTGTCTCTGACAGAATTACAATGTCATCGGCGAACCTCAAAGTTTTTACTTCTTCTCCATGGATTTTAATACCTGCTCCGAATTTTTCTTTTGTTTCCTTTACTGCTTGCTCAATATACAGATTGAATAGCGTCGGGGATAGGCTACAACCCTGTCTCACTCCCTTCCCAACCCCTGCTTCCCTTTCATGCCCCTCGACTTTTATGACTGCCATCTGGTTTCTGTACAAATTGTAAATAGCCTTTCGCTCCCTGTATTTTCTCTTGCCACCTTCAGAATTTGAAAGAGAGTATTCCAGTCAACATTGTCAAAAGCTTTCTCTAAGTCTACAAATGCTAGAAATGTAGGTTTGCCTTTCCTTAATCTTTCTTCTAAGATAAGTCGTAGGGTCAGTATTGCCTCACGTGTTCCAATATTTCTGCGAAATCCAAACTGATCTTCCCCGAGGTCGGCTTCTACCAGTTTTTCCATTCGTCTGTAAAGAATTCGCGTTAGTATTTTGCAGCTGTGACTTATTAAACTGTTAGTTCGGTAATTTTCACATCTGTCAACACCTGCGTTCTTTGGTATTGGAATTATTATATGCTTCTTGAAGTCTGAGGGTATTTCGCCTGTCTCATACATCTTGCTCACCAGATGGTACAGTATGGTCAGGACTGGCTCTCCCAAGGCCGTCAGTTTATAAAACTTTATATCTATTAAGTCCACCCTACCACCCTTAGAGGCCTGTAAAAGGAATTGTGAAACACCCTTATAATCAACCATTTTTCGGGCATGCATCCGAGATTTTCTTAATTCCTGTACTGACATTTCGGCTGACAATCTTTTAGCCATTCTCAGGGTGATATGCTTGCAAAATACTCAAATAACTTTACACTGTTGAGTAAGCGCTCATGGGTCAGAGATATCACTGCTGGTAACCATGATTGACTGCTCGAGCGTAAGTCGTAGACAAAACTTTATGCATCTAAGAGTAAAAGAAAGAAACGCACACTGTGTGTGTTTGTTTAGCTAGTGAGTAATCCTCGTATTTACGAATATTGTGTCACATGGTAGCTTCTGTGATCGATACATCATTCTTGACACAATCTGAAGGATCCTGGATCGGTCACAAATTTCGGCGCCCAACACAACCCAGAGCACATATTTTTGTCCATGGGTCTCCTATCGTACATGTTATGATGTATTGATTGTGGGGAATTACAAAAAGAAGAAAGCTGGCTAACTCGGCTGTAGTGACCCGCCGGCATGGCATCTGCAGCCAGTGTCCGCACCTGGGCTTGTAATGCGGCATCAGCCTCCCCCTGTTGTCTCCTCAGCTTCTCTTCCAGGGTGCAGCTCAGCTCCAGCAGCAGCAGACCTGTAAGTGGGAGAGGGAGAACACAGTAAGTGCAGTACTCATGTTCCAGGAACACCAGGCGAAAGTAACTATTGCCTGGATTTTATGCGATGTTAAAATACTAGTACTTGAGTCATCTCAGCACTATTGTAAAAAAGTCCTCACTTTGTAATACAGAATGCTGTCTGTTCTCAGTGATCTTACACTCGAATCATTTGTGTCTGTCACAGTGTTATTACCTTATAACGCCCTTTGAATGTACCTACCTTCGCTACTAGTTTTTTGTGTTGTGTTTGCTAGTTTAGGAAAACAGGCGCATGTGATGATGATGTAATACATTTAAATCTGTGGTGAAAGAAAGGAAAATTTTACAATCAAAGAATCATTTGGATCCCACAAGGACTTCAACAATTTGTCGCTGCGTACTTCTGTATGATTGTGTTGCACTTCATCCTCAAATATGTCGTGGTCGTGGGCTACAGACTTCAGTACGCCACATTTTAACTGAATTTATTTCATGTTTAGACAAGGGAGACTGGGGATTATTTTACCAATTAATCTGCCCTCTACGTCAGCAGACAGTGAAACTAATGTGACAAGAATTCGAAGATTTTCTAAGACGCCTTGCTCCCTAAACAATTACGGAGAAGTTTTTAATGTTATCAGGGTGACTCGCTCTTCCTGTTTTTTCTATAAGTGAACAGCCGGCCACATTTTCCAGAGTTATTTTTGTAACCTTTATTATACAGGGTGATTCAAAAAGAATACCACAACTTTAAGAATTTAAAACTCTGCAACGACAAAAGGCAGAGCTAAGCACTATCTGTCGGCGAATTAAGGGAGCTATAAAGTTTCATTTAGTTGTACATTTGTTCGCTTGAGGCGCTGTTGACTAGGCGTCAGCGTCAATTGATGCTAAGATGGCGACCGCTCAACAGAAAGCTTTTTGTGTTATTGAGTACGGCAGAAGTGAATCACAATGTCTGTATATGGGGCACTGAGAATCCGCGGGAAACAACTCAGTATGAACGTGACTCGCCTAAGGTGAACGTTTTCTGTGCCATTTCAGCCAATAAAGTTTTTGGTCCCTTTTTCTTCGAAGGTGCTACTGTAACTAGACTACAGTATCTGGAGATGTTAGAGAATTGGCTGTTCCCTCAGCTCGAACAAGAAGCACAACAATTCATATATCAGCAGGATGGAGCGCCACCACATTGGCACTTATCTGTCCGTAACTACCCGAGGCGATGGATCGGCCGCCAGGCAGCCCGTGACAGAGCACTTCATCACTGGCCTCCAAGAAGCCCTGATCTTACCCCCTGCGATTTTTTCTTATGGGGGTATGTTAAGGATATGGTGTTTCGGCCACCTCTCCCAGCCACCATTGATGATTTGAAACGAGAAATAACAGCAGCTATCCAAACTGTTACGCCTGATATGCTACAGAGAGTGTGGAACGAGTTGGAGTATCGGGTTGATATTGCTCGTGTCTGGAGGGGGCCATATTGAACATCTCTGAACTTGTTTTTGAGTGAAAAAAAACCTTTTTAAATACTCTTTGTAATGATGTATAACAGAAGGTTATATTATGTTTCTTTCATTAAATACACATTTTTAAAGTTGTGGTATTCTTTTTGAATCACCCTGTATAATTTACACTGTGCAAAAGGAAAAACAGGATCACTTTTTTTAAATCTCCGTCGTATATTCCCAATGCCATGTAGAAGTTTGGCACTTGGTTCAAAGGTGCCTACAGCCTTCCTCTGTAACGGTGCAAATGTGTGGCAGTCTACAACATCATCCTCGGGATCGGCGATGCTTGAAACAGCAAGGCGTCCACACCTACGGAAAAGAAGGCCACAGCTCGAGAGTTCATGTGAGGTGTAAGAAGGATTAATGATGTCACAAGGACGCCAAGTTTCACCAGAATTCTGCCTACCGCCACTCGGAAGTTTCGTGATGGGAAGGTCGTCGCACTTTTGCCCCTTACCCATGTCTCACCCTTCTCTTGACGCCTCTGCGGCAGAGATCATAACCGCGACTCCCAGCGTGTAAATCACTTGCTTTTCTGATATGTGGCCGGGGTAAACCTTTCACAAACACCGCCGCTCATAATCGACACGAAAAGCACTCAGGATGTAGCGTAAAAATATCTCCGCCCGAACAGGCCATTAAGTCCCAACGGTACCGACCAGCCGCCCGTCATCCGCAGCCCACAGACGTCACTGGATGTGAATACGGAGGCGTTAGTCAGCAGACCGGATGGTCACCCATCGCTCGACAGCGTTTAACTTCGGTGATCTGACGGGAACTGGTGTTACCACTGCAGCAAGGCCGTTGGCAGGAGGTAGCGTAAAGGGCGTCATTAAATCCATCCCTTCACTTGGTGCATTCATTCGTACATATTTCGTCATCCAGAACGTCAGTTGGTAGTGTATTGTACAGCGGAACAACATTCTCGACAACCTTCAACCCTACTGACACCCCCCCCCTCCGCCCCCTCCTCCCGGATGACTCAATCCTTCTCTGAGGACATCCTGAGGCTGCAACCCCTGCTCTGGTGTTGTCGTCGGTGGGGTGTCACATTTTCAGATGCGTGAATAAAACGACAAAAGGACCATCCAAAACCGCCGGGTGCAGCAACAACCTCGGTACCACCAGCGCACCTTTGTCGAGCACTTTAAATATATACCTGTACAGAGACAAACCTTGACCAATACCTAGACTCGTGCATGCAGGCAACTAATTCGACATCCTTCAACTGAGAGGCGCCGCTGCGTTAACGCCTGTTTGCAAGTGTGCGGTTTCTTAGGCGTCTAGGAACTGCTGCATTAAAGTGCTCGACGAAGGTGTGCGGGTGGTACCGAGGGTGTTGCCGAAGTGGGAGGTCTTAGAGGACCCCTTTGCTGTTTTATTCACGCGTGTCTCAATGTCGCACCCTTACGTGATCGCGTCATAGGAGGGTGTGAAACAGGAAGGCTTCAAGAGCATAAACATTCAAATCATGTTCAAATTTCGTCCGATGGTGTCGCTCGTCCCTAGCTGTTCCACCACGTATACAGAGCAGACATTGGAGTCGCCTACCCTCCAAAGGGGTCAGAACGAGTACACTGAAGTTGCGGTCCCACGATGTCCCCAGAAAAAGGCTGAATTGTCAGCAGTGTCAAACTTTTTCAACAACGTCATTCTGCTAATGTCGCTTTGGATCGCAAAATATGTATAAATGGACACCCTAAATGAAGGGATGATTTTAATGACGGCCTGTATGCCACACACTGATACCTTTTCGTGTCGCTTCTGTGTGGCAGTATGGCTGAAACGCTTCCTCGCCACTTGTAGGAAAACCGCTGGTTTCAACCCTGGGAGTCGCGGTTCTGACCTCAATCACAGAGGCGTCAAGAGATGGTTTGAGATGTTGGTAAGACTGTGAGTACCTCGAAATCGTGTGGCACACCCACGATGACGTGGTCAGAATTGTGGTGAAATTTGGTGTCGTTGTGACGTCATTAGCCCATCTTATAGCTGACATGAACTTTGAGCTCTGGCCCTTTTATCGCAACGGTCGACACCTTGCTGTTTGGAGCGTCACCGAGCCACAGGGTGACATTGCAAGGCACAACACTTCCGCACCGCCACTAGGGAGCAAGTTTATATGCAACTTTATATAAATTTCAAACTTCTGCATCGGGATGGAGGAAAATGACGGAGTTACAAAAGGTGACACTTTAATTCTCTTGCAAAGTGTAGCAATAGTTTTAATAGTACATTCTAAAAATTTATATTACGCGTAGTTTATATTCTGTTGGTAAAATTATAGTAATCAGGATTGGTTATCACATTATCCGACTTATTACTTTTCTAGTTTTCAGATTATATTCTTTATATCGATATTTTAGTCATACCTTCTTTGGCAGATAACCCAACGATATTGTATGGTTGTAGGCTGTACTGTTAATCACTGCTGTTACGTAGGTATCGATCTTTGCATGTCCATGTGACATAGCTGGATGCTATCATTGTAATCTATTTTCGTAAACTGATTTCGGTATAGGCTGTGTGTAGTCCTATGTACTCAATTATAAATGGAATTAAACGTTTCATTCTTGTTACTTATGTACTATGCATTCCTTTTACTTTTCATAACTGGGTCTTCTGTCTGCCTGTTGACAGGTTTTCCAGTGATGCCGTATAGATTGAATTTAGCTATAATATAATTTCTGGTTGTTTTTTATTATTTGTTTTATGCATCTGTCTATTTTCCTGGTGGAAAATTTCAATAAAGTTCCTCACGTATTGCCAGTGTTTGAGGTCGATTTGCTCATTTGTAATTTTGTGCAGGTAGTTGTGTGTATTTACAGAGATGTCTATTTCTTCCAGAATGTTCGTTAGTGGTCCTTTTGATGTTGTCCGTAAAATTTGGACTGTATATAGGGTGTGCTGTTCGGCCTTTAGGTGGTAGAAAAAAAAGTAGATGGATTGCTGTTACTGTCGCTAATGTGTTCTTGGCATCTAATGGTAAGGTTTCTACCCATCAGACCTATGTAGAATTTATCACAATCTTGCATTCCTGACTTCAGATACAATGATGATTTTCTTTTACACGACTGAGTGTGCGATCTAAAATTGTACCTTCTTTAATATGCGAGTCTTACATCTCCCGTTCGCCTAGTAGTACACAGCACCGATAGTGCTACATACCTTATTAGTAAAAAATTAAACAATCTTTTAACACAAAAAAGCAAAAAAATTATAAATGAGAAAGACGACCTGAAACACAGGCAGTACATATGGAACTTAATTGAAATTATCCACCAGGACAATGGACAAGTGCATAAGGACAAATAATACGAGGCATCCAGAGATTACATTAGAACTATATTCAAAACAAGATATAAATTCGAACAACCGGTACTGTAACCATTCATCATTGCTGGGAAATCTGTCAACAAGCGGATAAAAAGACAAATGTATGAAAATTTTAAAAAAGGTGTAGCACACAAATAACAAGAATGAAATATTTAATTCCATTTATAATGGAATATAAATAAATATATAGTATTCAACACAGCCTATACCGAAATTCGTTTACGAAAACAGATTACAATGAGAACATCAAGCGATGTCACATGAACATGCAAACATCGATAGCTAAGTAACAGCAATGATAAACAGTACTGCCTATAACGATACAATATCGCTGGATAATCTGTCGAACAAGCTACAAAGAATATAATCTGACAACTACATAAAGTAATAAGTCTGGTAAGGTGGTAACCAACCATTATTACTTGAGTACCAACAAAGGAACGTAACTAACAAGCAAACAGACAGTAACAGAACCACTGATATCGCGTAGATATCAAATCCATCAGACGTATCTAAAAATGTATAATAACGAAATCCATTTAATAATTATCTATAAAATTATAGATAATGTAGCAAAATTATGTACCATTTACTTAGAGATAGCCTGACGATGCCATTTCTGCCGCAACAGGCATATTGTAAAATAAAAGCAGTCAAACTTAGCACTGGAATTAAAAATTACAATTACAATACAATTAAAAATTACAGTCATACACTGTAACAATAATAAAGTCTAAAATTTTACGCTCTCCATGACCGTGTATGTACTTGGTAGGTGAGTATGTGATTAAAGGGGAGAGAGTGATTTTAAATGGAATTCTGTCTCATTCATTTGTATTTTTAACTGTTTTAACCATGTTCCCTCAGGCTCTTTTGAGCAACGGTGCGCTTGACTTCGTTGTTGAGAGCCCTAAATCCACTGACACAAGTGTAAGATCTATGACGATTAGAACAGATTAATAGCAGGATAAGTGGGAAGATCATGACGCAACTGACCTGTTAGCCTGGTGCGACCAGCGCGAAGCTGCCGTAACAGCGCCAGCAGTTCACCGCACGCCGCCTCCTTCCAACTCAGCTGGTCACCCGATAGCTCTGTAACACCGCGTTACAGTCACTCAGCACTTTGCGCGGCTTAAGTACTGTTTATTGGACATTTTTTGAGGGTGATTGCCAACAGCTGCTAAGTACTGTATTTCATGAATGCAAGACACGCAGCTTTCTATAAGTTCTTTATCACCACTATCGATTTTGGTTAATAACCATCAACACCGTGTGTGCAAGGTGCAAAAAAGGCACGAAACAACCATAAATGCATAGGATACAGTTAGGTGTGCGTGAGTTGGTATAATCTAATACTTCAAAAGTTCATATATTATTTTCTTATCATATCACGCCATATAAAAAAGACAAGATGCTAACATAGCGTCATCAGTGTTGCAGAATGTCAAATGGACAATCAAATATCTGTACCAACAGGTGTTCTGTCACACGTGAGAGTGCAGATATCATCAGCTAATTGTAAACAAGCAGGAATCGATCTCAAGCAAACAAAAAGCAACGATATTGCTGGTGCTGCTTCGTGCATTTAGTGTTGAAAGTTACTAAATCACGTTACAAAAAAAATCTATTCTAGACATAGAAATAGGTTAAATATACACTACAAAAGTACAAGTCAGTTTTCCAGTGAAAAAAGAAAAATTGGTAGCATTTCAGATCCAATAGTGTAAAAGCTGAAAGTGCAGTAATATAAATCGGCATGTAAGTGTTGATAATGAAAATATGTAAGGTCTGAGTAGTAAAATTAGATAACAATATCACAGCTATATTAATATTTACACATACATATGTCTGTGTTTAATCATATCATCATAGAAACAGATTTTGAATGTAGTTGCGGAAAAATTATAATCAATGCAAAACAGAGCTATCGTTCATTTTATCCTTGGTACAACTGATATGCAAGGTGAGCAGCTAAAACTGCCCCATCAAACAAAAAAGTGTATCTGAAGCTAAAATACTAAAATATTAGTATGAAGCAACCATATCTAATTTTAAATTTATAATATATAGCACAGTGGTGGGTAGGAACCATGATCTATGTGCTTGTGTGAGAAACAGAACTGATAATTAATTCACGCAAGTGTTAACTATGGCATTAGTATCTTTCATCACTGAATGTATGAAGCAGTACTAGCTATATCTTTATTTAGTTCGTTATTCATAACATACATTTATCGACGGTTACTCTTTATTTCGTTTCCAATTAGCTGATGACAGCTGCAACTGCGCTTTCATGTCTGACACACAACCTCTTGAGTAGTGATCTGTTTGTTCAGCAGTTCTGTTTGGGCCGTATTAATGTTTCCATTTTGATTGGCATGACATGACACGATATGTAAATAACATATGAACATTTGGAACTACTAGGTTATGCTACCTCATGTATAATTAATTGTACTTCATGCATTTCTGGTTGTTTCATTTTTTTGCTATTTACAGGTAGGCCAACTGCGATGATAGTTACTACCCGAAACCATTGTTGTTGTTGTGGTCTTCAGTCCTGAGACTGGTTTGATGCAGCTCACCATGCTACTCTATCCTGTGCAAGCTCCTTCATCTCCTAGTACCTACTGCAACCTACATCCTTCTGAATCTGCTTATTCATCTCTTGGTCTCCCTCTACGATTTTACCCTCCACGCTGCCCTCCAATGCCAAATTTGTGATCCCTTGACGCCTCAGGACATGTCATACCAACCGATCCCTTCTTCTAGTCAAGTTGTGCCACAAACTTCTCTTCTCCCCATTCCTATTCAATACCTTCTCATTAGTTATATCATCTACCCATCTAATCTTCAGCATTCTTCTGTAGCACCACATTTCGAAAGCTTCTATTCTCTTCTTGTCCAAACTATTTATCGTCCATTGTTTCACTTCCATACATGGCTACACTCCATACAAATACTTTCAGAAACGACTTCCTGACACTTAAATCTATACTCGATGTTAACAAATTTCTCTTCTTCAGAAACGCTTTCCTTCCCATTGCCAGTCTACATTTTATACCCTCTTTACTTCGACCATCATCAGTTATTTTGTTCCCCAAATAGCAAAACTCCTTTACTACTTTAAGTGTCTCATTTCCTAATCTAATTCCCTCAGCATCACCCGACTTAATTCGACTACATTCCATTATCCTCGTTTTGGTATTGTTGATGATCATATTATATCCTCCTTTCAAGACACTGTCCATTCCGTTCAACTGCTCTTCCAAGTCCTTTGCTGTCTCTGACAAAATTACAATGTCATCGGCGAACCTCAAAGTTTTTATTTCTTCTCCCTGGATTTTAATACCTACTCCAAACTTTTCTTTTGTTTCCATCACTGCTTGCTCAATATACAGATTGAATAACATCGGGAAGAGGCTACAACCCTGTATATATACCGACATTTAAACATCGATATCTCCTATGCTACTACAGTTAAAATATTAAACCTGTAGACTGTTACTTGAATAGTGTGCGTGGTTTTCTGTGCAGTTGTTGTTTGATAATGTTCATGGCGCGACGGGGCGGTAATTAACGATGTGCGGTTGCAGAGTTCACACGAATGTGCATATACAAAAGTTGGTTTAAAAATGTTATTGCAGATTTTGGCTCTCACGTAAGTCTCAGGGGATGATTTCCACATTTGGTGCATTAGTACACTCCTCCACACCCACACATTTGTTATAGTTTTTTAAATAATTTTTCACTCTGACATGAGTACAGTTTATGCTAGGGAACAAAAATTAGGCGATTATTATAGCAAAATCAGTTTTTCAAGACACAGTTCAATTACTATTTATTGGCGTTGTCCTTTTCTTTCATACAATGAAATTAGCACTGGTGAGACGGTTTACAGTTTTACTTTAATAATAATTTGACTCCGAGCCCCCAACAGCAGTAATGTAGGCTGCTATAAACGAAAATAACCCAATCAATTCGAACAGAATCACAAGTCCCACTGTCTTCGTTCTAACAGTTTTGGCGCGAAATCACAGTTCGCCACATGTTCACTTAAGAGGATGTATACCTCGTAAATCGTACTCACACAAATAATCGTAGCACTTCCAGTTCACCAAATATATGCTTGCACACTTGCACTGTTAAACAATTATCTTTGTCGAAATAAATCGGCGCTAAAAATTCTTACTGAATCGACCACATGGGCCACCCAAAAGTGGGGCTTGCTCGCCACCCACCCTCCAAAGCGACTGGCCAACGACTGACCCCTTGCCAAGACGGCCGCTCGCTTATATAGGCTCGGATGTCCACCCCCTGGTTGTGCAAGTACCAATCTTACCAGTTAAGGTTACAAATTTTGATACATACATCCCTCGACAGAAACAGGTACACTATCGGAACCGTGCTAAAAAGTACATCTTATTTTGTATGTTACATTAATTTCTAGCATTATTCTATCGCCCGTAAATCAAGTGTTAGTTTTTGCAAAATTTCGCCACTTAGCGCAAATTTGTTTGCTTACATCTGTGCTGCAAATTTTTAACACAGAACTGCATATAACACCGTCTTTAGACGTAATCTATAGCGATGTACACATTGCGCTGCTCAAAATCTTCATATCTGTAATAATTAATTAATTATGGGCGATAAATGTTATTTTAATTTGCAAACAATGAAATCTATTGCAAGTTAGGTGTGTAGTATAACTTAACTAGTTTAAAATACGTGTAATGCCACCCAAAATATTATATAGTGCCGTTCATTACGTCATTAATTTTATATTGAATTTTATAAACAATTTTCTCTCAAACTTTGTTTATTGCACTTTACGGGCTTAACTATTTATGAATCTTAACATATGACTACGGCACTCGATCCGCTATGACCAAACGTTTTTAAGGAGTGCTCGCTCATTCCTGTACGTTGTTATTTACTAGTTTTATTAATCTTTCAGTATTAGTGATATTAACCGATTTTGAGGTTACTATAACTTTTGCGTCTCGTGACTTGAAATAAAGATCGATCTTTCAGAAGATGCATATTGCTGACCACAATCCACTGCCGCATCGCTCTTCACCGTAAGTTACATAGTTTTTGCGCAATGCGCTAAAAACCAAACAATGCCCCAAGCTGCAGGCGACGTGGCCGCCCGGCGCCGGAGACCATCCCACCGACCGTTGCAAATCTCGCGTGGGCGCTTCCGCAATCGCGCACCACGTGGCGCGCTCGCCCTCCACAAAGCAATCCTTGCATACTAGAAATATTCATCTAGTAAGGGGTGTTTGTACCGTCACAATGGACATTCATTTTACAACGATTTGAATTCGTAGTTGCCATTGTACGTATACTGTACCTGAGCCACGCACGGCACGTATTCATGCCATTTATTGTTTGTCATCTTCGATTACGGTACTGCCACCTTGTTTTCTTATTCCACGTACTGGCGTCACTAACTTCTTGTCTTACTTGCCCACGGGTGGCAGCAGCAGCGCGTATCGATAGTGCACTGTCGTACCATCTCTGGAGCGGCCGATAGTATTTCCGGGTCGTTGAGTGTCGCCAAGTCGGTTGGAGACTTCGACCATAGATACTAGTAGACTGGCCTTGCTGTGCAGAAGCTATAGGGCTGGTGTGGCTCCAACATAAACCACGTGACTGTTGGCAAAAAGTGGCGGGATTTCAAACCAGCGGTCTGCCATCCTATGTTTGTATCGTATTTTACCCACATTTCTCAATTGACTGCAAAAAATTGCTTTTTCATTTGCGAAAAATTATGTCAGAACTACATTTGACCTGGATTTGTTCACAGTACCATTTATAAAATCTAACAAATACATCGAACGCCCCTCTGGTGGGCAGCGGGACGAAATTACTATAAACTACAAATTAAAGTAAAATGTCGTTGAAATTCTTTCAGACAGTAAGAGTGGGATCGTGTCAAAACTCTAAAAATTGGATTCGACGCGTTTTGACCTCTAGTCACTTATAAAAGAAAACGGAATATGGGAATTATGTCAACTATAGGTGACAAAATTGTCGACTTTAGGAGCAGGTCCTTTTAGAGTATCAATTTTAGGTGCACTTCAAAGGTACAGTTCCTACTATTTTTACAAAAGTTTAAACTATCAGTTTTAAAAAAAAATGATATTTTAGATGAAAGGTGAGAGTTTGATGTTTCAGAAAATAATTTTAGAGCCTACATTTATTTAATAGTATTAGAAGGTAGAAAAAAATTCTCTTCATGTGTCGACTATAGGTGCTCTACCTTATTATAATCTCACTTGTATATACAAAAAGGCGCGTATGTGCAGATGGCTTAAAGTTTTTCCGTTTCAGGGCCTGTATCCAAATGTGCCTTCGGTTTTCATCCTTAGGGAACTTATGAGTAGGAACGAAAAACAGTTATACTTACTTCTGTAACCGAATTATCACAGATACTTTCCAAAATGTAATATGAGTCTGACTTTACAGGCATCACTTTAAACACTTTAATTTACGTCATACTCTATTTCAAGTGTAAAAAACATAAAAGTCACTTCAGCAGATTTCAATAAACGCATCTGTACTATCATAGAAACACTTATACGTGAAATGTAATGCCATTTCCCCCGACAAAACGCTGAGTACAGCCATAAGTGCAACACGAAACAACCACGTTTTGCCAACAGTCACGTGACTTTAGCCCAGAGATGTTGGAGCCACGAAAATGACGTCAGGGCCAGTCTATTACATTTATGGTCGAAGGTTGGAGACGTACCAGCAGTGCAGTCGGACACGGAGCAGCAGTCGGGGACGAAGGAGCGTCGGGTACGGAGCGCTAGTGAGGTGTGGACAGCCAGTACTTGCCGACCACTGGCGACACACATGTACTGTCCGACTGCAGAACACTGGAGCAGCAACGACCGTTGGGTGGTCGTTCGGTCTTCGCCGACGTGTATTTGATCTTTTGACCGTTTCCGGGTGTTGTGGAGTCGGTCGGTTGGCGCAGAGCAGTGAGGAGGTCCCCATATCGCGAGGTCGGGCCGGAGCCGCTGGCGGCGTGCACGCGCGGTTGCAGTTGTGAGGCGCTTCTTGCGAGGGCTACGAAGTTCGTCGCCCACCGATCTCGACTTCTAGTGTTCACTTAGCCTACTACCAAGTCTCAACTGCTATCACTTCTCCTCGTTTGATCCTGGCTGTTGCTTTCTGCGAGATTCCTGCAAGCAACAACTTGTGTGCATTCAAGTCGGCTAGAATTTCAGCCGTTTTCTTGGATGGGGCGTAACTTAATTGAATTCTCTCTTTCATTAGTGAAGTGCACCAGCAGCATCTTCTGCCTTGTGGCCGTTAACGTCCCGATTAGCTGCCCTGGGCGTTGACGTAGTTTTTGGCAGTGTATTTTCCTTACTGTGTTGTTGCTGTCCAGCACAGCGTGTACTTCGACAGTTGAGGTGTGTTGGTAGTTTTCGGCGTCTATTTTGACTTGGCTGGATTGAGCTCCAGTATCCAGAACATTGAGTTATTGACATCTTGTTGTCCTTTTGCTGGTCAGGTGGAGCAGAACAGATTTGGTTGGTTGGTTTGTTGGCTGGCCGTCGGTTGGGTTGCCTTCCGATTAAGAGGTTGTCGGTCTGGCTGCCTGTCTCACCTAAACGTGTATTAGTATTACTTCCCTGGACAACCCTTGGAACCTTCTGAGCGCCGCTCCTTGTGTTTTACATAGTGATTTCCTTTTAGTCTTAAGTACTCTGTGTGGCTTCAGCCGAGTTTCGCCTTAAGCCATAAAATGTTTTGAAATGGTGTGCGGCTTTCAGCCGAGTTTTAATTTCTTTTAAATTAAGGATATACGGAATGAGTTTTTCGATGAAAAAATCGATTTTTGGGTAAATGCATTTTCGAAAAATTTAGACTCTCCCGTTTAATACCATGTACTACCGGGAGTAGACAACATTCCATTACAACTACTGACGGCCTTGGGAGAGCCAGTCCTGACAAAACTCTACCATCTGGTGAGCAAGATGTATGAGACTGGTGAAATACCCTCAGACTTCAAGAAGAATATAATAATTCCAATCCCAAAGAAAGCAGGTGTTGACAGATGTGAAAATTACCGAACTATCAGTTTAATAAGTCACAACTGCAAAATACTAACGCGAATTCTTTACAGACGAATGGAAAAACTGGTAGAAGCGGACCTCGGGGAAGATCAGTTTGGATTCCGTAGAAATGTTGGAACACGTGAGGCAATACTAACCTTACGACTTATCTTAGAAGAAAGATTAAGAAAAGGCAAACCTACGTTTCTGGCATTTGTAGACTTAGAGAAAGCTTTTGACAATGTTGACTGGAATACTCTCTTCCACATTCTAAAGGTGGCAAGGGTAAAATACAGGGAGCGAAAGGCTATTTACAGTTTGTACAAAAACCAGATGGCAGTTATAAGAGTCGAGGGGCATGAAAGGGAAGCAGTGGTTGGGAAGGGAGTGAGACAGGGTTGTAGCCTATCCCCGATGTTATTCAATCTGTATATTGAGAAAGCAGTAAAGGAAACAAAAGAAAAGTTCGGAGTAGGTATTAAAATTCATGGAGAAGAAGTAAAAACTTTGAGGTACGCCGATGACATTGTAATTCTGTCAGAGACAGCAAAGGACTTGAAAGAGCAGTTGAATGGAATGGACAGTATCTTGAAAGGAGGATATAAGATGAACATCAACAAAAGTAAAACAAGGATAATGGAATGTAGTCGAATTAAGTCGGGTGATGCTGAGGGAATTAGATTAGGAAATGAGACACTTAAAGTAGTAAAGGAGTTTTGCTATTTAGGGAGTAAAATAACTGATGATGGACGAAGTAGAGAGGATATAAAATGTAGACTGGCAATGGCAAGGAAATCGTTTCTGAAGAAGAGAAATTTGTTAACATCGAGTATAGATTTAAGTGTCAGGAAGTCGTTTCTGAAAGTATTTGTATGGAGTGCAGCCATGTATGGAAGTGAAACATGGACGATAACTAGTATGGACAAGAAGAGAATAGAAGCTTTCGAAATGTGGTGCTACAGGAGAATGCTGAAGATAAGGTGGGTAGATCACGTAACTAATGAGGAGGTATTGAATAGGATTGGGGAGAAGAGAAGTTTGTGTCACAACATGAGTAGAAGAAGGGATCGGTTGGAAGGACATGTTTTGAGGCATCAAGGGATCACAAATTTAGTATTGGAGGGCAGCGTGGAGGGTAAAAATCGAGGAGGGAGACCAAGAGATGAATAAGCAGATTCAGAAGGATGTAGGTTGCAGTAGGTACTGGGAGATGAAGGAGCTTGCACAGGATAGAGTAGCATGGAGAGCTGCATCAAACCAGTCTCAGGACTGAAGACCACAACAACAACATGAAATATTTGGATGACGTGAATAGAACTATTTTAAATAATTTTTTAAAATAATTTCGACACACGATTTTCCGCAACTTGAATATGAGACGCGAAATATACCTGATATAGACAGCCTTACCAGAGATATAATTGAGCACAAGAGAGTTAGCTTTTCTGTTGGCTACACTGCTAGACAGCTGACAATAGATTCTGCACCATATGTATTGTTTCCTTTGTGAGTACATCCATGTCATTGTTGTGAAAGTCGTATGTGGAGAAGTCACTGAGTTTTCTTTCCTTCAACATACCAAGACCTAGTCTTAAGGTATTTAGAAAGCGTGTACATTGGCACAAGAAAGTAAAGTGTACTTAAAATTCGTCTGATTCATCTTCATCATTATCTGATGTCCCAGTAGCGACTAACCTCAACACTGGTAGTGATACATTGAGTGATGCTGCTGCCACTACACAAGAAAGTGCTTCAAGAAGAAAATTAGCTGGAATTGAAGAAGAATACAAGAAACTAAATGCTGGGACTACAAAATATGAGGTAATTAACGTCTCTTTATTATCAGACTTTTTGGAGAACAATGTGTGCTGCAAACAATGTGGAAAATGTGGTGTTTCATTGAAAACAAACTTACATGTAGGACTTGCTTGTGAATTACAGTTGATGTGCAGTTATTGCAAACACAGTGTTACTTTCTTCAATTCCTCACATGTTACTGCAGATACAGGTAAACTATACGATATAAACATTAGACTGGTTTATGGATTACGTTGTATAGGAAAGGGCAGGGCTGCAGGTGCCATGTTGTGTGGTGTGATGAACCTCCCTCCTCCACCTTCAAAATTTAACAAACACATAATTGCAATAGGCTCTGCTGTAGAAGATGTGGCACAGGAAAACATGAAAGATGCTGTTGAGGAAGCAGTTGTTGAAAATAATAATAGCAGAGACTTGTCCATAGCTTTTGATGGAAGCTGGCAGAAGAGAGGCCACACATCTCTGAATGGGGTAGTAACAGCTACAAGTGTGGACACTGGTAAGGTAGTTGATGTGGCAATACTTTCCAAGCATTGCAGATGCAAGGAGAAAATGAAAAATAAACATGAAGAGGAGTGCATGGCAAATTGCGATGGGTCAAGTCGTGGTATGGAAGTTGCTGGTGTAAGAAGTATTTATCAATGCTCAGTAAAATGGTACAACGTTAGATACATACATTATCTTGATGACAAAGGCTTTCAAAGAAATTAAGGAACTGAGACCCTATGGTGACGATGTGAAAATTTCCATACTGGAGTGTGTTGGCCATGTTCAGAAAAGGATGGGATCAAGACTTCGACGGCTCAAGGCTAGCATGAAGGCAAGAAATTGAGCGATGGAAAAATTTTAGATGGGAAAAATAGACTGACAGATGCTACAATAGATCATATTCAGAAGTGCTATGGTCTGGCAATAAGACAGAATACAGCAGATGCAGAATTAATGAGAAGAGCAGTCTGGGCTCTGTTTTTTCATACAGCTTCAAACAATGAGAATCCCCAACATGGGCTATGTCCAAAAGGAGACGATAGTTGGTGCAAGTACAACAGAGGCAAGGTAACTAAGAAACAATACAATCACCCTCATCACCTGCCACCTGCCATAATGGATGAAATAAAACCAATATTCCGAGACCTCGCAGATATTAGTCTACTAAAGAAATGTCTTCATGGCCGGACTCAGAATCCAAATGAGTGTGTGAACCATGTGATATAGAATAGACTACCTAAAACTGTGTTTGTGGGTGTAAACACACTTCACTTTAGCGTTTATGATGCTGTTTCATCATTTAGTCAGGGCAATATAACAAAGTGCAAAATTCTGCAGAAGTTGGGGCTCTGTGTAGGACTACGAACTGCCGCAGCTATGCTTTGTTTGGACAAGGAACGGCTCAGGTCTTCAGATAATGCCATAAATGTATATTCAAAGATGGCTAGACAGCATAGCAGAGCCATCAAGAGGAAGCTGTTGGACGATTCTGATGATACAAGCTATGGAGCAGGCTTGTACTGAAGTAAAAACTTTGAAGCTGATTTCCCATAACTTTAGTTTTTTTGTGTATAAGGTACATTTTCTCAGGGCCTATTTATAGTAGAAAGATGAAATTTTCTGTAGTTGTTCCTTAAGACCTTCTAATATATCTGAATTAAAAGATATGTGGAATTATTTTGTATTAATGGATGTAAATTTTAAAATACTTGTTAATATGTATAACTTTTTTTAACATTTACAAAAAATAAAATATCTGAAAACTATACACTATTTTTTCAAAATTAATAATTCAGCATAAAGGCAGAACATATCTCTGCGTTCTGTGAAAAAATCAAGAGTATCGTCCAAATAACAAATGAGAAAATGTTCCTAACTTTTAGCTCAATTTAACATTGTAAGCATAGGGCGTTCCGTATACCCTTCAAATATCAAAATTTTTGTCTTGCCCTTAAGTCATAAGATTGTTATTCTTTAGTATGTGGCCTTCATCCGAGTTTTAATCTCTCTTAAACTAAAATTTTAAAATCTTGGTCTTCCCTTTAGTCATAGAATTGTTATTATTTAGTATGAGGCCTTCAGCCGTGTTTGCATGAAATGTTTTAAGCTAAGGCCCTCAACCTGTTAAATTGAAAGCCCTTCTTCCTAGGCTTTAAGCCGTTAAATTGTTTGGTTGATATGCAGCCTTCAGCCAGGTTTCAGCCTATTTAGAATTAGTATTGAAAATCTTTGTTTTGGCCTTAAGCTGTAACACTGTTCTTGCTTATGTGTTGCCTTCAGACTATTTTAATGGAAAAAAATTTTTTTGAAAGAAGTGAAACTTCCAGATGAACTCCTGGACCTCAATACCTTGCTTAGGCCTTGGGCCCTGGATTTTCGTATGTGGCTTTCAGCCGATTTAAATCAATCAGAGGTGCTCTTTCGTTGAAACCTTGAGAGTTTTTAATTCTTGCTTATGTTACTGTATGTTTTAAGTAATAAAAGTTATATTTTGAATGTAACTGACAGAAACTTATTTTGGCCCCTTTCCACAAATGTAACCTCACCTGCTCTGTCCTGCTAGTCCAGGGACTTCAGTACCTTTTCTCATAAATGAATCAAGTATTAAACTTTAAACTTCACAGTGTACATATGCATCAAACGCTGCTAAAATAGGTGCAACAGATTTTTATTAAAGCTCTTAGTTACTTTCAAATCAGTTTTTCTGTTTTGCATTAACTGAGACTGCTCTACATTCCACATACAGTAAAGCAGAACTTTTATCAGACACAAGATAAAGAAAACGTACTGCACAGGATTATTTAGTAAGTCATTTTTAAGAATTGTCAGAAGTTTCAGGATTTTAGCTTCTATCTTCCATGAGAAAACGTACGTTATATCTAAAAAATAAGGCAGATGTCACTTAAGGTTTTTATTACATTTCCTAACAACACTGCCATTTATCTAGTCATTGAATATGTCCATATCCATAATGATAATTCTCTTCTTTGTCTTACTGGAGTGTTCTCTTCCTCTGGTTCCCTCCCTCCCATCCCCTTTTTTTATTTTGTTCTGCTGCTTGGGCTTTGTCAAGTCTGCTTCATCAATGCCTCTATCTTCAGTGTGAATGCACCTGGATGGAATCCTGCTTACATTTCCACTATTAAACACTGGACAAGGCATCACATGCAGCTGTATACAGAATACTTGAGGACACAAATTCTGTTTTCGGGAAACGCATCCATGTAAGGTGATTATAGCTCTCATTCGTATTTTGTGTTTTCCGCTGTCTCATTTTTTAAGCAGTTCATGGTTGGCTAGGTATCTGAGAATTGGCTTTATAGCATTTAAAACAACAAGTGACAAACCATATGGGTATATCTATTTCCACTAGCTTCTGCTGCAGATATTTTCAGCACTATATGTCACACATAAAGTGCTGAGGATTCTCATCTGTGGAAAGTTTCTGTAAGAATATTTCCCACACTTAATGCAATGTGTGTACACTATGTACATTGGCCCTGATGGCTTTTCAACAATATATTTGTAATGTGTGAATTTCTTGTTAGTCCGTTAGCACCTCCCAGTTGTTATCCGACTTCTAATTTCTGCCACTACACGGGCAGGTGTAATCATTGTCACAATGTTCTATGTACCTCTGCAATTCCTTAGGATTGCGTGACCGAAAAATTAAAAAAGAAGTCAAGCGTAGAGATGGAGTGGATCACAGCATGGAAAAAGGGAACATATCTGGCGCAGATGGCCAAAGAAAATTTTTTTAAACATATTTCTAGGATGATTTAGACTACGAAACTGTGAGATGTCGTTCTTAAAACATCAATAAATAAATTAATCACTAAAAAAATTCTAATTTTTCCCTGTTTTGCCCTACATCTGCCCTTAAGCCTTGATACATGACGCATCGATCAAGTCACGTGCTCAACGAGCGCGCCCTGCCTCTGCCTGAGCGTTAAGGAAAACAGTCGTAATATAGGCCTACTAATCACCATTCAAAACGTATTGTATACTTGCAATGCGACATCGTTATCAGATGCATGATAAATAACTGTCACCAAGCATCATGCCTTTAACCGACATGTGAATGCCGCTACAAAACTGGAGCACATACAACACACAGCATCAACTATGGTGAAGCCCGTGGCAATACTGAAGTGGCATTTGAACTTCAGTCATAAAAACTTAGGAAAGATAGAAGAGTAATGAGGCACTTCAATCTTGTCATATGCTTCGTCGCAGGATCTTCTGTGTGCTATATGTGCTCCAGTGTAATAGCTGAATTAACATGTTCGATGATGCTTCGTAATAGCTACGATTTTCCATGCATCTGATTATGGTGCTACATTCTAAGCATAAAATGCGCTACAAATAGTGATCAGTGAATTATAGCTTTTTCTAATTACTGTGCCTAATTTTCGTCTTTTGTGTAGTAAGAGGATGGTCAATTTCTGATCGAAATTGCTTGTTTAATAAAGTAATATTACAGGTGTATGCAAACCACGACTTTCTACAGATTGGTTTTAACGTAAAACTTCAGAATTTGAAAAATACCACTAGATTACAGAAATTGTCTTACTCATGTACCAGTGACAGAGATTGTTCTATCTCTGAAAAACTAAGCCCGAGGACCCTTCAAAAAGAACTGATAGCACTCTAGTATTTTCAAAGGAAAGTGGCTGGAACTTAGCAGGTTTCGTGGTTTCTAAACAAACCAGTAACAGCCCGCATTCGGTTCCTTCAACACTCGAACTCATATGTGCAAACTTCATTTCTCCTAAACTATCACTCGTACAGTGATATAATTCTGCATGTACTTTCAGTGGTATATATGGATAGTATCTGCAAAATGTGTCGTGAATAGAGTTAGCAGTAAAGAAGTTACAAATTACAACGCCATACCTGATGCTAAAGTTTTACTACATAAACAATGGAAACATAGCTAGCAATAAACTTTCTCGCTTTCATTAGTTTGTGGGAGGGAGTCAGCTAGAAAAAGTTTCAAGAGTTTTAGAAATATGTGTCAAATTTTTCAGAAGTATGTAAATTCTTTTTCTCTCAAATACTGGATGAATGTATACTGAGTAATTTCCTTGCCAGGAGTTCCTCTATTTTGACACATACACACAGTTTCTAACTTGAATACTTGACTTATTGTGTTAAGCCTTGAACGCAAAATTATGTCTCTTAATAAGAAGATTATGACCGCATATAAATTATTTTTAAATTCGGTCAGTAATCATACGACATACTAAAAATCAAATTTTTCTTGCTCCAGAAAGCTGTTAGATAGCTGCCTGCAACTGGGACAATACAACCTCTTAGCCGTTTAGTAATACGGATTACACCTAATTACCACTACTGCTAGGTGAATGTTCGTGATAAACAAGATTGAACACCAAACCTGATGGGATCAGATTTAGTATCTGATCGGCGTTAGTATCCATTAAGTTCAGTGTTTGGCGCCTTGCCACTCATTTGCCGGTGTAGGCATGGTGCCAACACAATTACTGCAGACTGTAGCCTCTACATTGACCTTGGACCATTTAAGTTACCATTGCACTCAATGGTAGCTCCGTTGTGCTTCTCTACTGTTGCATTACATAATTACCCAGTCTGCAATTTTATGAATAGGTGGACAGGGAAGGAGATGGTTAGTCACTAAAATAATGCAGTCGGGACTATAATGAACATAATATTTACGCTTAAGGACTATAGTCTTCTCCTGATCGGCAATAGATGAATACATGGGTTTCGTAACCGCAGTCACGTTTGGCACCTGCAAATTCGCAAATACACACGAGGGACGTTGACCTCAGGCGCCCACCTCCCCGTGCACACCTTTACAAGACATCCGTCCATCATTTAAAGATACTGAGCGAAATTCTCACAAAGTAATAAATACTAACACGTTAGCCGGTATGTGAACGAAAGTAACGTCTAACAGAATTCTGAATTTTTAAGTGTAAAACTTACAAACAACAGGATCTGAAAGTGCACTATCAAATGGGTCTTTAGGTCGCCCTTCTAAAACAGAACTTGAAATTAAGCTTCAGAATGAACGACTTGCTCACATGGACTTCATCTTGTTATAGCAGCATCTATCTACAGAATGCGGCACACCCATCATTCTAGACATCCCGATCGACACTTGACTTAACGTGTATCTGCGTGGAACTAAAACCTGTTATTACTCCTACTACTCGGAAATTGTTTCGAACATTAGGCGTAGCGTTCGAACAGCGTTAGCATTTCTAAAAGTGCTTTCCTAGCAACGAGGCTAACATTTTTATGGATCGTTAAATTGCACGTCCGTCCGCTATGAAAGACGTTTATGGGTGCTCAGTGGGCTGATCACCAAGGCTTTAAGCAATCAGCTCTATTCTATAAGCGTGTGCTTCTGCGAGGTAAATTACACGTGTCAGTCTCAGAATTATAGGGTGATGAAACGAGTTTGTTTGTGGCCATCCTCTGCTGCAAGCATACAAATACTTGTACTCTTCAGGCTTTCCCGGCGAGATCTTGACATGTGGAATAATCGGGTCTACTGCCGGATGTTTGTGTCGCTCTGGTTCAATATTTCGAAAACGGACGTCCGTCGGAGCACCAGGGAACTGCCAACACCTCAGGAGGAGTGCCAGGCGGGCACGGGCCGCAAATGGAGCGCCCACAAAGGACGAGCCTCAGAGAGCTGCCACAGATGGAGACCAAGTCGGGCGCGGACGTCCGAGGGAGCACCAGGGAAGAGACAACACCCTACAGGCAGCGCCAGGCGGGCGCGGACCGCGAACAGAGCGCCCGACGCGAGACGGGCCTCAGACAGCTGCCACAACTGCAGATAGTTGACGAGGCGGGTGCGGACGTCCGTCGGAGCACCAGGCAAGTGCCAACACCTCAGGAGCAGCGCCAAGCGGGTGCGGACCACGAATGGAGCGCCCACAAAGGGCGAGCCTCGGATAGCTGCCACAGATGGAGACCAAGTCGGGCGCGGACGTCCGAGGGAGCACCAGGGAAGAGACAACACCTTACAGGCAGCGCCAGGCGGGCGCCGCCGGTCGCCGCCGACCCAGGCAGCTGCCTCCGCCGCAGACTTCTGACGCCCGCGCCTGGCCCACATTGATGGACCGCCGTGCTGCGAAGATCCGCGATGACCTCACTGTGGCGGACGCCCTTCGGCGCTCGATGCAGCCACCAGGATCAACAGCTGCTCAGGCACCGCCTGTGGCACCACCAGGACAACGCCAACAGCCGCCTCCGGCAATCCGCCCTCAGCACCAGCCAGGTACAGACGATCTCCTGGCCTTGCTGACTCAGATTGCCACCTCGCTCGCCAGCATCACCTCCACGCTGGCTCAACTGCCAGCTACCATTGCCGCCACAGTTGAGGCGACACTCACCAGGGCCTTCCCGGCAGCAACAGCAGCACCTCCCGCCGTCAGTCATGGCTAGGATTAGACGGCTTGACGACTTGAGGATTGTGGCATATAATGCCGATGGTCTCACCCATGATGTGCCTGAATTGCAACAATTCTTGACGGACTACAACGTTGATATATGTATGGTCTGTGAAACATTCTTGAAGCCTGGGATTCGTAGCAACATCCCTAACTACTGTTGCTACCGGACGGACCGGCTGACGAGAGGAGGAGGGACGGCCATCTTCATACGCAGATCTATCCGGCATCATGAGATCCAACCGCCGGCAACGGGACTCATCGAGGCTACAGCAGTCGTTGTGGAAACGAACACGGGACCCGTCACCTTTGTTGCGGTCTATCGCAGCCCGAGAAGAGTGCTGGACCTCGAAGATGCTCGAGCGCTGCTCCGCATGCCTGGACGCCTTTTCATCGCTGGGGACCTGAATTCCAAGCATGCTGCTTGGAATTCTCAGGCCACCAACTGGAGTGGACGCCTTCTTCTCCGTGCAACCGAGGAAGCACAATCCTATGTTTGTGGCCCAGAAGAGCCCACTTGTTACCCGTCCAACGGCCGCCCGGACGTGCTTGATGTGGCCATCACCAAGGGTCTTCCGCAGCATCTGACAGCTGAGGTGGTCCATGCACTGAATTCGAACCACCTCCCGGTGCTCTTCACCCTCCAAGTTGCCCCGGACCATTCCTCCGGCTGCCTCAACTACCGAAGAACGAACTGGACCAGCTTCAAGGATCGGCTTACCCACTCCATTGACACCGTGCGTGCTGCAGAAGATATCAACGGTGATTCCATCGACCACTTCGTTGCTGACGTCACGGATGCGCTCGTCCATGCTACGCCTCCGCCGAAACCTACTACCGTCCCCGCTCCAGGACTGCCTCCAGACATATTGGACTCGATCCGGCTGCGCAGTCGGCTGTGTCGTGAGTGGAGGATTACCAGGAATCGCGACCTCAAGCGGCACATCAACCTCCTCCGGCGGGACATCAAGGCCAGGCTCATGGCACATAGGAATCAGCGATGGGCTGAGAAACTTCGATCATTCACGCCTGACCCGATGAATTTTCAGTCAATCCGCTTCTTCACGCAACGTCACACCCGGATTCCGCCACTTGAAACGGCTGCTGGTGATCTCTTCCGGCCCGACGATAAGGCGAATGCATTGGCTGATGCATTCGAAGCCAACTTTCGCCCGCTCGACGAGGGAGTCGACCCCCAACGGGTTGCACACATTGAACGCGACGTGGAGGCGCTGCTTCAAGATGTGGAGGAGGGAGCCGACCCTATTCCGCCCGTCACGCCTCAGGAAGTTCACGAGGGCTTGCGGACGCTGCCTGCCAACAAAGCCCCTGGTGTCGATGCCATCCCAGGCTTGGTCCTGAAGCAGCTGCCCTGGACGGCGATTGTGTATCTAGCAGCCATCTTCTCGTGGATCCTGCGAACTGCGAATTATCCACGCGCCTGGAAGCATTCCATCGTGGTGGCAGTACCTAAGCCTGGGAAGGACCGCCGCCACCCATCCAGCTATAGGCCGATCAGCTTGCTACCCCATCTCAGCAAACTGTTCGAGAGGCTCTTGCTTCGCTGGTTACAAGTCCACATCGATGCTGAGGAACTCATGCCGCCGGAACAGTTCGGCTTTCGCAGTGGCCACCACGATGCAGATCCTTCGGGCTGTTGAATATATCGCCCAGACGTTCAACCAGCGCGACTATTGTGGGGCAGTCCTCTTCAATGTCAAGAAGGCGTTCGATAGCGTGTGGCACCAGGGACTCTTATGGAAACTACACCGACTGCACTTCCCGAAGGCCTACGTCCGTCTGATTGCGTCCTACTTGGAACACCGCACCTTCGCTGTACGAGTAGACGATCGCCTCTCCGACGCCCGCCCTATCCGAGCTGGCGTCCCTCAAGGCTCCGTACTCGGACCGGTCCTCTACTGCTTGTTTACGTCGGACCTGCCAACACCTCCACGGGTCGAAAAAGCTGTGTACGCGGACGATACGATGTTGTTCTCTAGAAGTCGGTGGCGCGAGGTGCTGATCCCTCGCCTTCAGGCAGCTTGTCACGCCTTGCAAGATTGGGCTGCGAAATGGCGCATTGCATTTAACCCGGCGAAGACGCAGGCCATTGTCTTCACGAGGAAGAGGACTGCACCGGAACGACGACTCCGCCTCTACGACGTCGAAATTCCGTGGAGTGATACCGTCCGCTACCTGGGGGTCCTCCTGGACAAGAGGTTGACCTGGAAGCCTCACATTGACGACGTGAGGCTCAAGGTTATTCAACGGATGGGCGCTCTCTACCCATTCCTCAATGAACACTCTGAGCTGTCGCCGGCGAATGGCCTTCTCGTCTTTCGCCTCTACCTCCGCCCGCTGTTTGATTATGCGTGCGAGGTCTGGGGCTGCGCAGCGAGGACACATCTTCAACGCCTCCAGTGTCTGCAAAATAAGATCTTGCGGCGGGTCTTCCATGTGCACTCACAGTTCCCCCATGAATACCTCCACGAGGCAGCCGACGAGGACGCCGTGCTGGAAAGGCACAAGAAGTGTGCCAGACGGTTCTATACCCGGACGAGGGTTTCTACGAACCCCCTCATCAGAGCGCTGGGAGCTCCCGCTAATCCCAGAGACCGCTATCGACGACCTGTGGCCATGCTCGACAGATGAAGACTCGAAGCAGAAAAGCACTGCCATCCCCCTTCATAACCTGACGCCCAAAGGAAGCCCAACACCTGATGACCACATGACGTCCCGCACCCACTGATGTTACACACTAAATAAAGATGACACCATACCCACATGACACCTCAGCAGACGCAGAAAATGCCGCAAGGTAAACTCTGCACCAAGCAGCTAATTTAAGTTAGCCTTAAGTAAGCGGATGGAGCCAGGCGGGCGCGGACCGCGAACAGATCGCCTGACGCGAGACGGGCCTCAGACACCTGCCCACAACTGCAGATGGTGGACGAGGCGGGCGCGGACGTCCGTCGGAGCACCAGGCAAGTGCCAACATCTCAGGAGCAGCGCCAAGCGGGTGCGGACCACGAATGGAGCGCCCACAAAGGACGAGCCCCAGATAGCTGCCACAGATGGAGACCAAGCCGGGCGCGGACGTCCGAGGGAACACCAGGGAAGAGACAACACCTTACAGGCAGCGCCAGGCGGGCGCGGTCCGCGAACAGATCGCCCGACGCGAGACGGGCCTCAGACACCTGCCACAACTGCAGATGGTGGACGAGTTGGGCGCGGACGTCAGTGGGAGCACCGGGGAAGAGACAACACATTACAAGCAGCGCCAGGGGGTGCGGACGGCAAAGAGAGCACCCAGCGCCATCTGGGCATAAATACTGGACAAGATCCGCCGCTTTGAAGCGGCAGCAGGCGCCCCGCAGGCAGGCCTGAGCTGGCGAGGCGAGCGCATCGCTGTCGTTGCGCGCTTCGCTTACTCGGCCGTTGAGAGCTCGTGAAGAGGTTTTCTGTGCTGTGGGCGCCGCTGAGAGCAGATTGTCGTGCGTTGTTCTTACAACGCGTGCAAATTGTCGTGTTCCGCGCCTCGCAGCATGGGAAAGAAGGGTGCGCAGAGGAAACCTGCCGCTACGAAGGGTCCTTCGGTTGTGCAACTCACCGAGTCTGCCGACCATGCGAGGAACTCCCGTGAAGACGAGTCGCGGTCTGCTCCCCCTTTGTACGTCGAGTGCAAAGGCGCGTGGACAGCGCTGTTCGACACCATCACGAATTGCGCTCGGAACGAGGTGGTCTACGAGTCTGTCGATACAGACTCGCTGATCTGCGTTCGAGCTGCAAACGTGGCCGACCACAGGGCGATCAAGGTCGCAGTGGCCGACCACGTCGTCGACGCACCGCCGGCGCGTGATAAGGCACCTTCCGTTGGAAGGATGAAGACGACCAAGGCACTCCTCAGGGGGTTACCTTGGTGCTGTGACGAGGCAGCGGTCCGGGAAGGGCTGTTGCGAGCCGGGTTTGGTTGTGCAACCGCAAGGCTGCACAATCGGACCAACAGGAAGAGGGCGCCGCTCTATGCCGTGACCGTGCAAACGGTCGACGGCGGGAGCGACATCTTCGACTTGCGGAAGTTGCTGGGCTTCCCGGTGACGACAGAGGCTCTCCCGACCGCCATGGACCCTCTGCCCCAGTGCTTCAGGTGCCAGGGCGAGGGCCATGTTGCGAAGTATTGCCGCAACGCGGCGCGGTGCGTCAAGTGCTCTGGCGGGCACGACAGCCGCGCCTGCGACCGCGGCAGCAACGCTTTGCCGACTTGTGTCCGATGTGGCGGCCCGCACGTCGCCAGCTGGCGCGGTTGTGCGGCTTTCTCAAGCCGCACCCAAACCGGGGGCGGCGAAGCGCCCGCGGCCGCACCGACGCAGCAGCAGAAGAGAAGACGACGTCGGAAACGGCGTAGGGTGCAGAGCAGCCCGGCGCAGCTGAGGGACGGCGCAGTAGCAGATCCACCTGCCAGGGGCAGGGACGACCGCTCGGAAACGGGCAGCCAGGACGCAGCTCGCCCTCCCGTGAAGAAGTGTGACGTCGAACTCGACGCCGCCGTGAAGGAGGCCACAGCAGCCCTCAAAGCTTTTTTCCCTTGGCGCTGGCCTTGGCACTTTTTTTCCTCTGCCCTTACAACCGCTACCCTTCAATCGTTTTCGACCACTTCTATCTCCTGATGGACCATGTTAATGAGTAGTCTTACCCAGATGCATGGATAACATCACAGCCCGCATCCTGTGACGCCTGATTCAAAAACTAACATGTTTACGGAGGTGACAGTAGAACTTTTGGTTTGGTCACCACGTTGGTGTGGGCGTGGAGGGGCCCCATCCTTTATAAAAAAAAATATAAAAGCCGCTTTGAAGCAAAGTGCGCCAAATGCGGTGATGGTCACGACACCCGCGAGTGCACTTTGCTCCGAGACGACAAGCCAACATGTGTTCGCTGTGGCGGCGACCATGTTGCCAGCTGGCGAGGCTGCCGGGCATTTTCTGCCCACACAGAAGACGGCCGCCGCGAGAAGCCGACGACATCGAAGAAGAGGAGGAGAAGGAGGCGCAAGCGCGCCAGCGCTGAAGCCTCAGAGCAGGCAAACAAAGCAGCAGCGCCTCGCCACAACGCGCGGCCGGCCCCTCCACCCGCCAGTGGCAGAGGTGGTGGGGGGGCCCCTCGCGCGAGCAGGAGGGACGCCACTCAGCAAGCAGCAGCGGTGTGGGCTGATGGAGGAAGTGGAGTCACGCTTCCGGATGGCCCTCCACGCGGAGATGGAGGCTGCCTGCCACCTGCTGAGGGAAGCATTGGCTCTCCGCCTTCAACGTGATGGGCCGACGGCACACACCAGCGCGTCCGCGGCCACGCAGACTGAAGACACCACCACAAAGAAGAAGAGGATGGTGATCAACCGCGCCAGCCAGACCGCCGACGGCGCCTCAACCATCCCAACAGAAGCCAGCGTGCGTGTCGATGAGGGCACCCAGACGTCGTCCAAACGGTACAAGCGCCATCGAGGCGCCCAAACCGAGACGGCGGATGCGGAGTCCATCGGCACGCAGACCGAAGTGGCAGCCATGGAGCCCGCCAGGTCTCCATGGAAGCTGCACAAGATCGAGACAACGAGCAGCAAACCTCTCACTCCGAGTTCTCCCTCCCCAGAGGTAGAAGACCTCGGAGTAAGAGAAGAAAGAAAAAGAAGAGAGCGAGAGGCGGAACACGAAGCCGCCCTTGCCCACCGGGAACGACAGCGCCAACTACAATGGCGACTCCGTCTCGGTAAATAAAGAGAAGAACCATGACAAGCAGTTCTGGCCGGGTTTTGCAGGTTTTCCTTGGCCGCTAAGGTAAATACCGGAACTGTCCCCTACAAACTCCTGCAAATAAATTCCCAATTGGGAGATATCCACCCCTTTCCCCGCACCCCAGCAACAAAAATAATAAACTGTGACAAAACAGAATAACCAAAAACCCATGGCTGAAAAGAGCCCAACGCTTGCTCTAAAACAGCCCGCCCTTCTCCATCCGAGAAGGGAATGAAAAGTGCAAAAAAAAAAAAAAAATCCAATACGGCAGTGTCATGTAGCACCTGAAGAAGGCAACGAGTTACGTGGCTGAAATATTGTGCCAGAGCGACACAAACAACATTCCACATCTCATATAAATACTTGTTTTGTAAATAAAACTGTCTTTTCCTGCTGCTAGTTAGTTTATTTATCCCATACTTCCAATTCAATAATGAATTTTATTTACAGGAAGATGGATTACCAATGGGTTCCCCAGTTTCAGGAGCCTTAGCAAATATTTTTCTAAACCACATTGGACAGATCATTTTCACAAAAATAGTAGCAAAGGAATACAACATATTATATTGGTTCAGGTATATGGATGACATCCTTTGCCTACTAGATGAACCACAAACAAAAATTGAAAAACTACATACTGACATCAACAAGATACATAAAAATATAAAATTCACAATTGAGAGAGAACAGAACAACAAAATTAACTTACTGGATATAACAATCAAAAAACAAACAATAAGCATATGTTTGAAATTTACCATAAACCCACAGCAACAGACAATATCATTCCCCAATTCTCGAACCACCCACAAGCACGAAAGCAAGCAGCACTTCGACACATGCTCCATAGACTCAACACAGTACCACTCACCAAAGAAAGCTACCAAAAAAACTGGACATAATAATGCAGATAGCGCAAAATAATGGTTACAATAATAACACAGTCACAAAGCTAAATTACAAAATTAAAAGTAAAATAAAAGCAGAAAGATCCAAACCACAGACAACAACACAACAGAACCAAAAACAAGATGCAGTCCCTTAACAACTACATAGTATAATCAGAAAAAGATTAAAGAAAACACACGATGGTACACAATGACATACAAACACAAACTCACCCATAAAATCACCAACATTTTCAAAAGACAGGGAATAAACATAGCATACACAACAGACAATTTTATACAAAAATACACCCCAAAACTGACAAAAACAGAGACATATACGAGACAGCAGGTATATATCAGCTACAGTGTAACAATTGTGAAGGCACATACATAGGGCAAACTGGGAGATCATTTGATGTCAGATACAAAGAACACATGAGAACTTGGAAATATGGGACAAACCACTCCACATTTGCAGAACACCTAAGAGAAAATGACCACAAACCAACCTCTAGAGAAGATGACATGAAGTTAACTATAATCAACAATAAAAAACACTTCCTAACCATGCAAGAAAATTATCACATACAGCAAACCAAAGCAGAGGGGAAAATCCTGTTGAATGACCAAGTACACATGCCAAGCAATCCATTATTTACACTAATCGATAAAATAATAGAATAACGTTCGTAAAATTTATTAATATAATAATACTGTCCAATATAATAATAATAGAACCCAACATCTTTACACTCCATCATCCATGAGCCCCTCCACAGAATATTGAAACGAAAAGTCAAATCAGCTGTCACCAAAGTTTTCAACCACTCGCTAACAGCTAGTACACACGACGCCCACGCCGCCCCCCCTCCCCACCACCAAAAAAAGAACTCGTCGGCTCTATCCCCCTCCCTCTCTCTCTCACTCATACACACAAACACGGTATAAACATCATAAATAGAAGTTAGTCTCGAACATACACTTCGTTAGGCTGGCAACAAGTAAGTAAACGTACCAAAGAAGATGAAAACACGTAATGGAGTCGCAATATTTACGTTCTGAAAAAAGAACAATAGTCAACCACAAAAAAGAGTAAGAAACATGGTGAAAAGTATATGGAAGGCGAAAACACAAAGATGTGATTATGTTGTTGTTGTGGTCTTCAGTCCAGAGACTGGTTTGATGCAGCTCTCCATGCTACTCTATCCTGTGCAATCTTCTTCATCTCCGAGTACCTACTGCAACCTACATCCTTCTGAATCTGCTTAGTGTATTCATCTCTTGGTCTCCTTCTACGATGTTTACCCTCCGCGCAGCCCTCCAAGATCCCTTGATGCTTCAGAATATGTCCTACCAACCGATCGCTTCTTCTAGTCAAGTTGTGTCACAGATTTCTCTTCTCCCCAGTTCTAGTCAATACCTCCTCATGAGCTATGTGATATACCCATCTAATCTTCAGCATTCTTCTGTAGCACCACATTTCGAAAGCTTCTATTCTCTTTTTTTCTAAACTATTTATCGTCCACTTTTCACTTCCATAGATTGCTACACTCCATACAAATAGTTTCAGAAAAGACTTCCTGACACTGAAATCTACTTCATCAATGACGGCCTTGACATGAAGCAAGTTTACGAGCGCTACGGTTTATTTATTTATTTCATTTTTTGTATTTAGCTTCTTGTTTAACTTTGTAGCTCTACTTATTGTTTTACTGTCGAATCCGTTGTCTGTGGAGATATTATGTAACTGTTTCAGTTCTTGTCTCATATTGTTTGTATCGCTGACATGGTTGACTCTGGTGGTCGGCATGTGTAGGATGGATCACTCCTAAGCCGGATGACGATAGGATTCGCCAGGTCAGTACCCGCTGATGTAGCTTGCTTTCCCGTACTCTTGTGTTCCAGTTCTCCGAAGAGCGTTCTGTAGACATCGACTACCAGAAACGTAATCGCACCATTACTTTCCTGTTCTTGCGTGAACTACATGTTTTTTTGCAGGCAGTTAACATGCTGGTGGAACGTGTGCAGATCTCCTTCTCCATAAGCATACTGCAGTCAACAGCGTGGGTAAAATGGAGCGAAGCTGAGTTCAGTTTACTCAAAAACTTACATGAAGATGTCCACTACTATGGGAGAGAGGGGAATCACATTGCTGGTCCTTATGTCTTCATTATATTTATCTCGTCACATGAAATAATATGACGACAAACATACAAACATGAGACCACGGCTATATTACAAATACATTATAAGATGACGCGGCAGCACACCCAGAAGGTTTTTTGTGAGATTCGTATTGGCTCGCCCACTGCCAGGTTAATTTTTCGGTGTTTGATGCTCACGTGTAAGACATAACACTGATGAGGAAGTGAACTACGTAACAACATTAGCAGCTGTGTAGTGCCTCGTTTTGCCATGACGATGGCGGTCACACATGGCGGTATGGATCCACGAGGTTTTGGGAGTATTGAATAGTTATCATGATCCATGACCGCTCATTCACCATCCAAAACTCTCCGATACTGTTTGGAGCTGCATCCAAAGCACACACACCCCAGTCGACGACGTCGGAGATGTTCTGAATCGTCAACTGACCTTGGAGCACACATCCTCATCCCGTGGAGTCGGCCTCAAACCATTCTCACAGTTTAGGAGAGGCTGAATGATCCGTTACCTCTCTCAATGTATACGCCACGAGCAGGGTGCCGTACACAAACAAACAGATGCAAAAAATTACCGGTGGCGAGAGACGGAGCCGGGCGTATCGGGGACCTCATTTCATCTCATCCATAAATCCATCAAATAATAATACTTCTTCTAGCTGTCTGAATGTTGCCTTTTTGACAAGCATCATGCATCACAGCAAGTCCAACAAGTACCCCATAATGGCAATGCAGATGCTCTTCTGCGGTACTTCGCGGGTCCGGTCGCAGTCTTTCGTCAACCTTGTTGATCTGTGTGACCTGTGAAATGTGACTGAAATATTCATTAATGTTTATTTCTTTTTTTTGCGTGGTCACCACACTCGTTTGACGAGATCCGTCACAGCTACGTCTCCGGTGGCAACCTCTTCCTCTCGAGTAGCACTTACCACCAACGTACTCAATAATTTATTGGATATATGCAGAAACATTGATGAATGACAGTGCCCTTGACGTTCTGAGAGGTTGTAGGTACTGCGATAAGGAATACCACAGTCGCCATTTCAGCTGAAATATGAATAGACATCTCTAAAGAGGGCAATTATAGGAACTGGACGGACAAATATGGGTACAAGAACGGCAACAGCGAATAAACCTCCGGTAACAAACGAAATTCTTCAGTTGATTGATGAAAGAAGTGAGTACAATAATGTTCACGGAAAGACAGGAATAAAGCTATATAAATCACTTGGGAATGAAATAATTAATAAATACAGAGTAGTTAAAGCAAAATTGTTGCAGGAAAAGACTGGAGACATCGGAAACGAAATGGTCGTCCGATGGACACATTTAGCATATAGAAAAATCAAAACATTGTGTGGTGGAATTAAAAATAGTAAAGGGCATCAACATGAAGAATGCAAAGACGAATTTCACTGTTAAACACAGAAGAGAAATCAGATAGGTGGAAAGGGTATGCCGAAGGCCTTTACCAAGGGAAGTAACTGTTGAGTGACATGACAGACAAAAAAATGTGAGTCGACTTGGAAGATATAGGCGACCAATATCTGCCAGATTCCAGTAGAACTTTGAAATCTTGCGCTCAAATAATGAAGAAGGCGCAGATGGAATTTCCTAGCAATTTCGAAAATCATTAGGGTAATTGCCAACCAAGCAACTATTCAAGTTGGTGTGTAGATCGTAAGAGACTGGAGCTGTATCATCAGAAATTCAGAAAAATATTATCCTGACAATCCAAAGAAATCAATGTTAGATAAATACAGGAACTGTCACACGATCACCTTACCAGCTCATGCGTCCAAGATGCTGACAAGAATGGAAAAATAGAAGAATGGAAGATAGAATTGAGGAGATCAGTTTCGATTTAGGAAAACTAAAGGCATCTGAGACGCACTCCTAACGTTGGGTTTGATAATAGATCCGAATGCTAAGAAAATCAAGACGCTTTCGTAAGATCTGCATCTTAGGAAAAGCGTTGACACTGTAAAATTGTACAAGATGTTCTAAATCCTCAGGAAAAAAGATTTAAGCTATTATGAAAGGTGGGTAATATAAAGTATTAACAATACTTCACCGGCAGTTACCTAATGCTAGAGTGGACACTCAAGCTGCAACTGAGATGCGAGGCATTTCCAAAAGCCAATAGGGGTGGTTTAAATGAATTGTTTGCTTTGATCGGAAGGTGATACCCCATTTAAAGTTTGATCGACAGCAAGAGGGGTCACTTGGGAAAATCACAGTCATTCACATTAATAATAAGTGAGTTTGTTCTCGGTTTGTTGCTTTTTTGAAAACTTAGGAATGTAGGTAAACATCTGCAGCGACACACTATGGGGCTGTAGTCCACAGCGTGAAGTACCACAACATGAACACCAAATAAAAACGAAAGTAATGAGGAGTAGCATAAATGATATCACCAATAAACTTAACATTAAAACTGGAGACCACGAAGCAGACGAAGTGAAGGCATTCTGCTACCTTCGGAGCAAAATAAGACATAGTGAAAGAAGCAAGGGGGGGCATAAAAAGCACACTAGCACAGGAAAAGAGGGCATTGATGGCGGAAGGAAGTCTGCTAATATGAAATATTCGCTTCAATTTGAGGAGAAACTTTCTGGGAATGCATGTATGGAGTACACCATTGTAGGGGAGTGAATCATGGTCTGTGCAGAAACTGGAAAAGCACTGAATTGACGCTTTTGAGATGTGCTGCTGCAGAAGGACGTTGAAAATGCGTGGACTCATAAAGAAGGAGAAGGTTCTTCCACAGAATCAGCGAGGAGAGTAACACGCAGGGAAACATTGATAAGAAGTAGGGACTGGTTGGTACGACGTTTGTTAAGACATCTGGTAATATCTCTCGAATACTAGAACTATAGAGTGCTGTAGAGGGTAGAAATTGTTGTGGAAGACAGAGATTGGACTGCATCCAACAAATACTTGAGGGCGGTGGATGTCAGTGATACAAACAGATGAAGATGCAGTCAGAACCCTGCTGACCAGAAAAAAGAAAAAGATCCAAATCGTCCTATATGTCTAAAGCACTGTATGAAATCGGTCTACATCGTGATTTGGATTCTTTGTATATGATCCAAGCCTTAGGTTTTGTACTTGTTTTTGGTCAGCATTCATGTGTCTGGCACTCGCACAAAGTTTTTTGACAGTTATCCAAGAAAAATGTATCTTCCTGTGTCTTCTGTCTTATGATATGCCTATGGTGTCAGATCTTTGATGTAGTGCTAATTATTAATCCTCCAATAGAACGTGGTGCATTTTTTCTGTGTTCTTAGCAGTCGTTGCAGCTTTTGGACTCACTTCACATAGATAATCGTCTAGAAAAATATTCTAAGTAATAGGGTAATTTAGCAGGCCATTTCCCTACTACTGACAACGGAGCAGCAGACTTCTTATAAAACTTGGATGACACCAGTGATAAACCATCCAAGATAATGACTTTCTCGAAGCTGAGGTATTTCAGTTTGTTCATTTGATTGAAGTACACATTTATGTTAGATAGATGTGGCATAGTTTGCTCTCTAATCCAATACACATATTTAACACACAAAATGAAACCGCTCAACTGTTTTGAATTAAGAAAATTTCCAAGTGGTGGCAAGTATGGATACTGTAGCAATACATCGATTTATATTCGTACGGTGTGTGAGTGAAATGGTTCTTAAAGTTGTATAAACGAGTATTTCGTTTTATAAATGCTGTTTAATTCCTGTAATTGGATGGCGTGTTATGTAGATGGCCAGAGAAGGCGAACTTAAAGTATGCATCAGGAACTGTGATAAAAATCAACAAAATGTTATTTCTGAATTTTGTTGTTGTTCATCACTTGTACTTAATAAACTCTCTCTTGTCTTCTTCTTAGCTAGCCTGCTCTCTACTGCCTTGGCCATTGCTTGTGCAAGCATTTATGATCATTAGATAATACGAGGGTGAATCAAATGAAAACCTTAAATATTTATTGTGCAGAAGTGGCACAAAGCTGTATCACTTTTCAGTATAATCTCCCCCATGCTCAATGCAAGTCCTCCAGCGCTTACAAAGTGCATAAATTCCTTCAGAAAAAAATTCTTTTGGTAGTCCGCGCAAACATTCATGCACCGCGTGGTGTACCTCTTCATCAGAACGGAACTTCTTTCCTCCCATTGCATCTTTGAGTGGTCCAAACATATGGAAATCACTTGAGGCAAGGTCTGGTGACTGTGGTGGATGAGGAAGTGGTTGGTGGAAGTGAACCCAGGTTTCGTCCCCAGTAACGATTCTTGCAAGGAAGCAATCACCTTGTCATTCAAAGCACCGAAGAAGTTCTTTACAAGCATCAACACGTCGTTCTCTCATTTTAAGAGTCAGCTGCCGTGGCACCCATCTTGCAGACACTTTGTGGAACTGGAGCACATCATGCACTATGTGGTGTGCTGACCCATGACTAATCTGTAAACATGGTGTAATGTCATTCAGTGTCACTCGGTGGTTTTGCTTCACTATGGCTTCAACTCCTGCAATGTTCTGTGGAGTCACAACTCGTTGTGTCTGACGTGGACGAGGAGCATCTTCCACTGAAGTCACACCATTTGCGAACTTTCTTCTCCATTCATAGACTTGCTGCTGGGACAAACATGCATCACCGTACTGAACCTTCATTCGTCGATGAGTTTCAATAGGTTTCAGACCTTCACTACGCAAAAGCCGAGTAACAGAACGCTGTTCTTTCCTGGTGCAAGTCGAATGTGGAGCGGCAATCTTTATACCGATACTGCGATGGTATGTGTGCATCTGCACTATGCTGCCACCTACAGGCCATTCTGCACGCTGTTTGTAGCACGCTTACCAACTTACAGGATAACGGCGCGAAATTTCGATTTGTTATTACAAATTTAAGGTTTTCATTTGACTCACCCTCGTAATAACTAAATTAACTGAGAATGGCGTATGTGTATTATTGTAAGACTAGTCACCACCTTTCTCACAGCTGACAGACCAGATGTTTGGATTACTGTAAGTACTTGTAACGCTTTCTGGAACAACTGCTTGCCGACGAACGATTAGCAGCACCTCATGCAGATCGCTGTCAGTCGTAGTAAACCTTCTCAAGAGCATGCAGTTATTATCTCGTTACGAAGTCCGATGTCGTGGAGCGAATGAAGTTGGCGCGCCTGTAATAATTAATATTCACGCGTTCACGAATTAGCAATTGCGAGCCTCTAATTCCGGCAACGTACTACTAGTTTACATACTAATATTCTGAAAATATAAATAATTTTTTTGCCATTGTTATTCTTCTTCTCGCTCGGGGAGGAGAGTTATAATACTGACGTATGTATTATCTATCTAGAACAGTTGCGGGCAAACGTTGCACGCGGCTCATGTGCACACAGCGCTGCACGTGTGCTGCTCGCGTGCAATCGTCGAATGGGGCAGTGGCGACAGCCGGCAGGTTGCGGCAGTGTAGTACAAGGCTAAGCCGCGGACGTTGAAGCGAAGCGACCACTACGTAGTGAACGTTGTATTTCAAGAACCGGAAAGTGCAGAGTGAATCAAGGAAACGAAGAAGTGGAGATTTGCAATCTTTTAAAAAGGAATTGCTATCTTTTAACAAGGAATGGGAGAATCATTTTTTTCTTTGTGCAAAAACGTGAAAATTCGAAATGACAGTATTCTCGCTGATCAGCGGAAGTTTAATATTGAACGCCTATATAATAAATTTCAATATGTTCCCGTACTTGGTGCAATAAAAAAGGAAATTCTCAAGCGATTTGGGGATATATCATACTTATCCCAAGGTTTTGAATAGTTCTCGAGACAATTTGCTGTTTCTGTAGATGATATTCATCCCAGTTTGCAAATGGAATTAACACATCTACACTGTAGATTCTACAGCGTAATTCTCGTATGAGGGACAAGTTCCTTTTGGCAAGACGTGTAATAGATTTTTATCACAACTTTCCACAGCAAGAGTTTCCTCGTCTCCATCGTGAAGCCGCGGAGATAATATGTTTGGCTCGACATACGTTTGCGAGAGATTTTTTTCTGTTATGAAAATTAATAAGTCTCGGTTAAGAGTAAACATCAGTAATGAAAATGTCGGTAACTGTTTGCGTTTGTCTGTATGTAGAAATTTTGTTCCAGACATTAAACGTATTGTAAACTCCACCTGTGATAATTAAATACAACGTATCGTAGGTAATAGGTACTCTTTCAAACCATGATTTCTTTCAAGCACTCGTACTAACCTTATTCCTTCATTCAATAAAGCAGGCCAGGAAACAAAACGCATTACAGAGGAAGAAGCGGAGAGACGGTATGGTGGGGAGGGGAGAGAAGCGGGTGGCCAGCTTGCCCCTGTGTGCACGCAGAACACCTGTTAACTGCACACGTGCAAGTGCACCGCACACGTGCAGGATTCCTGCCCGCCCCTGATCTAGAAAAATAAACACAGTTCAGAGTAGGATTACCTACTCTGAACTGTGTTTACGTCAGTATTACTGACATGTAGGGCATCGTCTACAGGAATCAGTGAGCTGTACTCTGCCTGTCGGGGTGGAAGCAGACAGCGGCGGATAATCACCTGGGGGTCCGTGCAGCGCTCGCAGCGACAGAGGAAGTGCTTGGTGAGCTGCAGGTGCCGCTGTCGCGCCGGCGTGCCCCACAGCAGCGGCGTGTACGAGTTGGTCAGCTCGCGGCCCTCCGGGATGTCGACAGCGGCGCGCACCACCATGGCGTGGCTCTCGTCGAAGCCGTGCGTCGTGTTGGGCGAGCACTCGTTGTTCATCATGGCCGACAGCGGGAACAGGCCGCGCACGCCCGCGCTCACCTCGAACGCGTTCGCGTCCATCACTGCGCACGCGCGCCGCATGAAGCGCAGCTGGCTCGGCGTTGGCGCGCTGCGCAGCTCTGTTGCCAAATCCGTCACCTGCAACGGTGAAGCTGCAGGCAGTGCTCGGCGGAGAGTACCCTGTACCACTGTTACTCGCTTCAATGATAATTAATTGAAACCCACAGCTGGCGACAGGTGTTGTTGATGTACCTCGATGGCGACAGCTAAAAATGTGTGCGCCGACCGGAACTCGAACCCAGGATCTCCTGCTTATAGTCTGTCGGTAAACTGAAGAGCGAGCGAGCAAGTCCCCACTCTGCCAACCCAACTACGTCATAAGGCGCTTCTACAGGCTGTTTCACAACGTAGTACCGGCCCTGCCGCGGCGCGCGCTTTAAATCTGTGGCGACGCCGTGTACAGATACGTACCGAATGCCTGTTCGTGTGAATGTATTGCATGTTCCGCTATTGCTAATCGTAAAACGACCACCATATAATGCAATAAATCTGTAGAATTTAAGGCTTGTTCATTTTTTGTGTTTCTACTAAAAGGTAGAAGTTTTCTTTGAAGGACTTGCAACACGAAGGGCGTTTAAAAAGTAAGCAGTAATTTCTAATTATGTGTTTTGTATCAGTCCGATTTGCACTACTTCTTTGTCACTGTCTTCGTAAACATGTCTCAAAAGTATGTGTAGAATGTTATGCATATTGGGTATTTGCTCTGTTGTCAGTTGTCAAATATATTACATGTGTTTTGGTAGAATCAAGTATCATTTATTTTGCATAAAAACAGATTAGAGAATCTGTATTAATTTTGTTATAGGAATGGAATAAAGTGTTTGAAATTTTTAGAAATGTTAAATATTGCTTTTGGTGAGCCTGTTATGAGTGAACCAAGGGCATACATGTGGTATAAACATTTCAAACAGGCGTTAAAGGACAGCAGTTTTACAAGCATGGATGAGATTTAAAATGCACAGTTCAAATGTGTGTGAAATCTTATGGGACTTAACTGCTAAGGTCATCAGTCCATAAGCTTAAACACTACTTAACCTAAATTATCCTAAGGACAAACACACACACCCATGCCCGAGGGAGGACTCGAACCTCCGCCGGGACCAGCCGCACAGTCCGTGACTGCAGCGCTTTAGGCCGCTCGGCTAATCCCGCGCAGCAGAAATGCACAGTTAAGAGGCCTATAAACTATCCCGAAGAAACAGGTCCTAAAGAATTTCGGGAATGGGAAGAAGCACTGTCACAAGTGTGTAGTATGTAATGGTGCATATTTTGAAGAGATTTGCTGTAGATTAACAAATAAAGTTCTTATTAAAAAATAAAAAGTAATATGTGAACGCACCTCGTATGTCAAGCTTTTTGCTTAGAAGTCCAGAATCGTTGTACATGTTTCGAAGAAAATTTCAGCAGTGTTTAGAATAGCTATTGCGCACATATTTAAAGTAATATGTCTCGGAATGAGTTGAATAGTGACCGAGATAGAGATTTAGTGTTCCATAACCATCAAAGGTTTTACGTGGTTTTGAGACTGTCTATAACGTTTTGCTGCCAAGATTATTAGTTTTCCTTCGTGGCGATTCCACTAAACCACGCGGCTTATTTTCGCGTTCGTTCCTTATGCGTCCTATTGGACGAGGCTGAAGTTTGTATAAATTGCAGCCCTTTGATTGGGACTGGTAATATTAGCCAACAGTTCTTTTTGGGCCGCCCCTTTAATACACACTGTAATAACATTAGAGACGATCGAACGCTCGTTACTCCACAAACACCTCCTCTTCCTCGTATTCTGCACATTTTCTTGCAATTCTAGACGATTACCCATCACTTCCGGATATCGAATTATATCAGTAAGTTTACAAATTTAACTGACTGACAATGGCAACTAAGATCCCACGAACAGGAACGACGTATATCACTGCACGCCGATCTACACCGCTAGACAGGTAACGGGCAACAGATTTTGGGTGCCCCTGTAGGCCAGTGGCAGCGTTCTTCCGGGAAAGGCTACTTCCCCCGCCAAAAGCGCTGATCGCTCTTGAGTTTACAGACGGACTATACATGGCAGGCGCTCTATCCTTTTCTTTTATCTCATTTTGTTCGTTCTTTGTATCTGCTTGGGGCAGACGTCGCAAGACACCCGTTTCAGTTCGTCGTTGATCCATTAACTCAGTTTTTTTTTTTTTTTATTACAGAGGGCAGCTAACCCTCTGACCGAACACGCTGAGTTACCGTGCCGGCATCCATCTGAGCCACCGAGGACACAGATGAATAGTGCGACTGCAGGGACTTATCCCTCGCACGCTTCCCGTGAGACCCACATTCTCAATTCTCCACAATCTACTTACATAATGTTCCTAACAGATATTTGCGTATGTAGACTGTGGACAGTGGGTATGTGGGTCTCACGCGAAGCGTGCAAGGGATAAGTCCCTGCAGTCGCGCTATTCATCTGTGTCCTCGGTGGCTCAGATGGATGCCGGCACGGTAGCTCAGCGTGTTCGGTCAGAGGGTTTGCTGCCCTCTGTAATAAAAAACTGAGTGAACGGATCAACGAACAACCTGAACGAGTGTCATCGGACGTCCGCCACGAACAAAGTCAACAATCAATAAAAAGCCGGAACGGTAGCTCGGCGCGTTCGGTCAGAGAGCCGGTTGACCTCTGTAATAAAAAACTGAGTAGAAGGATCAACAAACGAACTTGAACGGATGTCATTTGACGTCCGCAACGACCAAACACAACGATCAACAACGGACAAAATGAAAAAAAAACAACATGGAGCGTCTGCCATGTAAGCAGGAGATCCTGGGTTCGAGTTGGGTTCGAGTCCCGGTCGGGGCACACATTTTCAGCTGTCCCCATCGAGCTATATCAACAACACTTGTCGGCAGCTGAGGGTTTCAATTAACTATCATTTATTCTAGAGAAGCTGCACAGTCATCAGTGGTATCTGTTCTTTCGAGAACAGTTACTATCTTCATATATTAGTCATTTCCTTTCCTGTCCCACACGCAAATAGAGAGAGGGAAAACCGACTATCTGTACGCCTCCGTATGACCCCTAATGTCTCGTATCTTCGTGGTCCTTACGTGCAGTGTATGCTGGCGACAGTAGGACCGTTCGGCAGTCAGCTTCAACTGCCGGATCTCTAAATTTTCTAGACAGTGTTTCTCGAAAAGAACGTCGCCTCTTCTCCACGGATTCCCATTTGAGTTCTTGAAGCATCTCCGTAACACTTACGTGTTGTTCGAACCTACCGGTAACAAATCTAGCAGGCCGCCTCTGAATTGCTTCGATGCCTTCCTTCAATCCGAACTGGTACGGATCCCCAACACTAGAGCAGTACTCAAGAATAGGTAGCACCAGCGTACTACACGTGGTGTTCTTCACAGGTGAACCACTCTTCCCTAAAATTCTCCCAATAAACCGAAGTCGACCATTCGCCTTCCCTACCACAGTTCTCACTTGCTCGTTTCACCTCATATCGCTTTGCAACGTTACGCCCAGATATTTACACCACTTGACCAACTGGAAATTTTGTCTAAGTCGCCTTGTATCCTCCTACAGTCACTCAGCTTCGACACCTTGCCGTACACCACGGCGTCGCCAGCAAACAGCCACAGATTGCTGCTCGCCCTGACCGCCAAATCATTTATTTATATGAAGATCAACAGTTTGTACAGAACCCTCAGTGCGCGAGACCTAGTCGCATCTGGCCAGTTGTACACTCCTGGAAATGGAAAAAAGAACACATTGACACCGGTGTGTCAGACCCACCATACTTGCTCCGGACACTGCGAGAGGGCTGTACAAGCAATGATCACACGCACGGCACAACGGACACACCAGGAACCGCGGTGTTGGCCGTCGAATGGCGCTAGCTGCGCAGCATTTGTCACCGCCGCCGTCAGTGTCAGCCAGTTTGCCGTGGCATACGGAGCTCCATCGCAGTCTTTAACACTGGTAGCATGCCGCGCCAGCGTGGATGTGAACCGTATGTGCAGTTGACGGACTTTGAGCGAGGGCGTATAGTGGGCATGCGGGAGGCCGGGTGGACGTACCGCCGAATTGCTCAACACGTGGGGCGTGAGGTCTCCACAGTACATCGATGTTGTCGCCAGTGGTCGGCGGAAGGTGCACGTGCTCGTCGACCTGGGACCGGACCGCAGCGACGCACGGATGCACGCCAAGACTGTAGGATCCTACGCAGTGCCGTAGGGGACCGCACCGCCACTTCCCAGCAAATTAGGGACACTGTTGCTCCTGGGGTATCGGCGAGGACCATTCGCAACCGTCTCCATAAAGCTGGGCTACGGTCCCGCACACCGTTAGGCCGTCTTCCGCTCACGCCCCAACATCGTGCAGCCCGCCTCCAGTGGTGTCGCGACAGGCGTGAATGAAGGGACGAATGCAGACGTGTCGTCTTCAGCGATGAGAGTTGCTTCTGCCTTGGTGCCAATGATGGTCGTATGCGTGTTTGGCGCCGTGCAGGTGAGCGCCACAATCAGGACTGCATACGACCGAGGCACACAGGGCCAACACCCGGCATCATGGTGTGGGGAGCGATCTCCTACACTGGCCGTACACCACTGGTGATCGTCGAGGGGACACTGAATAGTGCACGGTACATCCAAACCGTCATCGAACCCATCGTTCTACCATTCCTAGACCGGCAAGGGAACTTGCTGTTCCAACAGGACAATGCACGTCCGCATGTATCCCGTGCCACCCAACGTGCTCTAGAAGGTGTAAGTCAACTACCCTGGCCAGCAAGATCTCCGGATCTGTCCCCCATTGAGCATGTTTGGGACTGGATGAAGCGTCGTCTCACGCGGTCTGCACGTCCAGCACGAACACTGGTCCAACTGAGGCGCCAGGTGGAAATGGCATGGCAAGCCGTTCCACAGGACTACATCCAGCATCTCTACGATCGTCTCCATGGGAGAATAGCAGCCTGCATTGCTGCGAAAGGTGGATATACACTGTACTAGTGCCGACATTGTGCATGCTCTGTTGCCTGTGTCTATGTGCCTGTGGTTCTGTCAGTGTGATCATGTGATGTATCTGACCCCAGGAATGTGTCAATAAAGTTTTCCCTTCCTGGGACAATGAATTCACGGTGTTCTTATTTCTATTTCCAGGAGTGTATTTTTTTCTGTTCAAGTAGCAATCGAATCATACGGTTTGTAAGCCAGCACAACTCTTTTGCACAACTACACAGCATCGCCTGTCATAACTGAGTTACTACCAACTGGAGAAGTAGCAGAATCGCCGGAAACGACCGTTTATTGACAGCTAACTTTTCTCGTGATTGCGTCACTACGTGCCGTCTGATTACCTAAATGTGCACTCACTACCCGATTCTAGTCCCTCCTCTTAAAAATCGGTTACTTCCATACAATTAAACCACAGAATTTCGGTATTGTTAAGGTGTAGTGGCAACGGCCCTGCCGCAGTGGATACATCGGATCCGTCAGATCACCGAAGTTAAGCGCTGTCGGGCGTGGCCGGCACTTACATGGGTGACCATTAGGGCCGCCATGCGCTGCTGCCATTTTTCGGGGAGCACTCAGCCTCGTGATGCCAACTGAGGAGCTACTCGACCGAATAGTAGCGGCTCAGGTCAAAGAAAACCATCATAACGACCGGGAGAGCGGTGTGCTGACCACACGCCCCTCCTATCCGCAGCTCATGTGAGGACATGAGGATGACACGGCGGTCGGATGGTTCCGATAGGCCACTTGTGGCCTGACGACGTAGTGCTAAGGTGTAGTAATAACGTTCGGTTGCGCAGAAGTAACAATACTTGTATCTGGAGTGCAGAGTCTACGTAGAATTTACCGGTAACTAGAGAGAGAGAGTGGACATGCCTTGTTCACTCTTCAGTTAGCAGACAGACAAGATCGTAAGAATAAATTCCATGCTGGGAAATGGCTTTATGAGTTGGGCACTTTTTCACCGCGAATTATAGTCTAGGACAGCTAAGTCCTCGATGAGTATGCCCAGCATGCATTATTTGTTATTTATTCACAGGATTTCCTTTGCAAGAAATCGTACGTTAAACTAGGCTGGCATCTAGTAGCTTACGGTCAGCGCCGTGGCGTACGCCAGGATTGCGTCGCACTGCGAGAGAACCAGCGAGCTGCAGAAACCTGAGAAGTGCTTTGTTTCGCCACAGGGGAGAAACGGAAGCCTTTGAAACTGACACTCCGGAGTGACAAAGGCTCCGTGTAGAGCAGAACAGAAAAACCTGCATCCACGGACACCACTCCGTCAAATGGTTCACCCTGGTTCACGAAACCTATCTGGTTCTTACCTGTGCTCCGAAGGAAAGAAAATATCTGAAAACAGTCTTCTATTTAAAAATTCTTAGGTCTGTAGAAGGAATCTAAACGAGAATAAGAACAGGATGGCACAGCACCTGAGAGCTCATATGAATGCTAGAAATAACAGGCGATTTCTCTTAGTCCACGGTCCATTTCTGAATGGAGTGGCCTGATTTAAACTCATGCCAATTCTTGCGCTTTTGGAGAACGTGTATCAGTCAGTAACTCGTTCATGTTAGGTACATGTATAAAACCTCTCCCGAGGAACTTGGATAATAGCTGGATTTTCTCTGCTATGGAGAGACTGTAACGAACGCCGAACAGCCCACACTCATGTCAACCTCCGCGATTTGCCCAGATTACGAGACCGCCAGACTGGCGTACCTGCTGTTTGATCTGTAGTGCCAGATGGACTCACCGAATCTGAGACTGAGCTGACAGTGGAGGCTGGTGATCAATGAAGATGGAAAAAGTCTGTAGAATGTCAGCTGTATTTGTGGTATTCAGTACGAAGACTGGTTTGATGTAACTTTCCACCCCAGTGTAACATGTGCAAGTATCGACACCTCTGAAAACAGTCGCACCCAACATCTGAATTTACTTACTGTTAAGCCTTGGTTTTCCTCTAGAGGCCTTATCACTTACATTTCCCTCCATTACCAAACTAACTACTCCTTGATGCCTCAAACATCTTGTGACACAGACATAAGACTAAGAATAACGACAGCCAAGGAAAGGTTCAACAAAAACAGGAAACTGGTATTTCGGCCACTGGATAAAAATCTGAGGAAAATATCGGCAAAATGCTGTATATGTTGCACAGTTTCATGAATGATCTTGGAAAAGTGGAAAACACGAGGAAAGCAACTAAAAGACCTAGATTAGAGAAAACTAGAAGATATGAATTGTGATGTCAGGTGAAGACACAAGGTCTAACATTCTGCGTGGTGTCTGTTTGTTCTATATCGTGTCTCCCTACCACTTTCGTGCAACGACGCTCTGAGCGTGTTTTTTAGGGAATTGACTAGTTTGAACCTGGGACCTGTTGCTGGTAAGGAGACGCCAGACCACACATGACATGTAGAGTTCAGAAGAGTTCAGTGAGACTAGCGATGATATAACCAAATACTTAATGATGCACTCCCTGTAAAAGAATCTTAATACTAACTAAATTTAGTGGAAGGGGTTCAAGGCTTTCCTTTTTTTAGTTAGCTGGTAAAATAACGTCGAAAAAACAGTTAAGTTTACCGTTGGAAATTTTATTCTACTCACAAAACATTGTTTATAAATTGCACTATTGATAAAAGGAAATATTTTAATACAGGATGGTAAAAACCAACTGCATTCAACAAAAAAGTGAACGAATATTCCCTGAGTGGGTTTCCAAGTTCTACAATGGATCGAAGGATGACCTATACCATATCACATCTATAATCTAGGTTTAAATTAAGTTTCACAAGAGAGAAAACTATCAAAATGGTCTACAGTGACCTTCAATTATCTTTAATTCCTTATTTAACTTGTCGTAAATTACAGTGGATGATGTGGCTTCTCAATAGCTATATAACAGAAAAATCATCGCGTTTCAGACTTTTACTTCAAGTGGCAAATGTGAACACCATGAGCTTTAATTGACGATCGACACTAGTATTACGCATAAAGGGGATGTAACAGATGAGCCTTCTGCAGTTCTGAGTGAAGCTTTATGCGCTGTTATGCGGCATCGTGTGCGTTCATTACCTTGTCGGTGTTCGTCAGGGGGCGGCGGACAGCACAGCTCAGCTCACCTCGCAGTTAGGTTTGTCTCGTAAGTTCTGCAGCATTGTTTCTAATAGGACCTCTTACTTTAATCTTACGTGTTTTCAGAACTGGAAATTCCTCATTGGCATTACACTGCATGAATAAATTTTCTGAGATCGCAGTCAGTTCACTTTCGCTGTCAATTACAATATTGACTGAGATATGCTTTACCATGGCCTTCACAATTGGTTGAATTTGAAAGGGTTGGTTCTGTTCTTCTTCTTCTTGCTTCAACAAATCCTCCACTGAATCATACATGAGTCTTTTTAGGAATTTCCCTTGTGAATTCGAACTTTCTGTAGGATAAGCTTCGACTGCTACTTCTCTCTCTTTTATTTCCTCTTCTCTATTTGTTCCTCCATTTACGCTTTCTTCAACATCCTCTACTTTTTCCTCATCCTCGTCTATCTTCTCCTTCTTCGTCGCTACTTCCACATAATCGCATCTAAATGCTCTAGTTATCGCTTCATAACTTCCTTCATTATATACATTGCGTTGTGTGCCCACTCGTAACTTATTTTCAACTTCTGTCGACTGCGCATTATCCTCATTGAATCCGCTTTCCCTGGTTCCCATCTCAAATAGCTCCGCAATACTCATTACTTCGTCCTTTCGTCCTACATTCGTTGTGCATGCCTCTGGTAATTCATCTTCCTCGTCAGTATTCGTCCCAACACGATATTGTTATTTTCCTGTCTTCGTTTTCATCTGGTCCCTGCGGATTTGTTTCTTCCTTCTTCTCTTCTCATGATAAGGTATTTACTTCTCTGTTCAAAGTGCTGCAATTGTTCTGGGTCGGTGCGTCATTCTCTTTGGCATGGGCGCTTAGCTGTCAATTCGAACGTTTATCGGGGTTTGGTGGTCTTACCTCCACCTCTTCTATCTGTATTCTCTTTTCTTGTTCAGCTTGTTGATAGTGGTTTCTTTGTTGATAATTTGTCGGTCTATTGGTTTTCCAGTACCCGTTCCGGTTGTCGTTATTCCCTCTGTAATAGTTGTTGCCGGTCCTGGGTGAATTATAGTTATTGCCATATTCTCTTCTAAATCCATAACCGGTTCTTCGTTGAAATCTATTGTCGTTTCTTGGTGCGAAGTTATCACATGGTTCGTAATTATTGTTTCTTCGTACTGTGTCTTGTGGATTCCACTGGTTTTTGCTTTCGTTTTCACGTGCGCTTCGTCTTTTTCTTGCGTCATCTTCCGAAAATATGAACTCTAGTTCCCTTAGAGTACCTTTAAATGCTTCGACGTCATTGCCTCCGCGACCTACTAATGATTGCTGGTATTTCAATGGTAGCTTAATCGCGCATAATTTAATCAACTCTCCGTCTCTGTATGGTACATCTAAGCATTGATTTTTCTTTGCCATTAATTCGAAAAATTTCACGAGACTCTTCTCTCCTGAATTTACAAAATATGGGTTCTGTAATAATTCGTACTTCACTCTGTTCTGTGCTTCGCTGGACCAATATCGTGAGAGAAACTTCTCTCTGAAATCTTCGTACGGTCGGCAGTCGCTGCAGCATTCTGCATGGTTTCTGCGACTGTTCCTGACATGTGTGCACATATAAAGTCTAATTTGTGTGCTAGCGTCCAGTGTTCTGGTAATCCTACTCGGAATTGATCAATAAAAGTTCGTGGATGTAATGAGCTTCCTTCTCGAAAGTGTAGAAATTTTCTGACTGTGAGGAAATGATCGTTGTACTTCGTCATAGTTCCATATGAAATTCGCGATTCTTCGCCACTTTTGTTTCTGATCATTTCTCCCGTCGCTCTTTCCGGTTGTGGTAGATCCATTGGATATTGTCCACTGTAACTTTCGCCTACCCGCGGTGCAGGCTGTCTGATTTCACGTATGTTACTTTCCGCCTGTGATTGGAATCGCAAATGCGTAATATCTTCGTTAATTGCTTGTTTTTCCGGTGCTGTTACAGATACGGATGTGGTTGCAGACGCTGTGCTTGTTCGATCCTGTTCACTACACTCTTCAATGGTTTGCAACAACTCTGTTCGCAATTTCTGAAATTGTCGCTTCGTTTGCGCTTCTATTTTGACTATGCGGTTATCATATCTTTTCAGCGCTGCATTTGTGATACGTTTGTGTAACACACTGTTTTCAACAATTTCATGCGCTGTACCTGCTGCTTGTTTAGTAATTACGTTTATCTGTTTCTCTAGTTTCTTGACTTCTCCCTGGGTGTTGTTACGTAATGTTTTGATCTCGTCCTGAGTGTCACTACGCAATGTTTGTACGTCCACTTGCACCTTGTCAATGTCTGTTCTCAATTGATTGTAACCTGTTATTAAGTTTCCTATCACTTCTCGAAATTCTTTTGCCTCGTCTTCTATATGACTTAGGTGTAACAGAATTTTTTTGTTTTGTTCTTTAATCGCACGCATTTGTCTCGTGGTTTCTGCATTTTGTTTCGTCATTTCTGCATTCTGAATTTTAATTTGGTTCGCAATTTCTTTATTTTGTCTTGTCATGGTTTCCGTCATTAATTGTAATAATTCTGCCAGATTGGTGGGTCCTATTGTGTTTTCTTCCGACGTCCTACGCTCTGTGTTTTCGCCCAAGTGTTGGTTTGCAACCGATTGTATTGAACTGTGCGGTGACACGTTTCTGCTCGAATTCCTTATACTCTGTGGTGAGGGAGCTCTGATAACTTGTACTATGGGTTCTACGTATTCAAGACGCAAGTTAGAATCCTGATCGCCTGTCTCTCTACTTTGCTGCTCCTCTGTCGTATGCTGACCTAGGTTTTCTGTGCCTTGGCGTACATTATCCTCGTTATGGTGCGTTATATGTCCTATTTCTCGCGATATTGCATCGTCTGTTATACTGTCCTCTATACTCTGTCCATTTTCATGCTGGGTCTCTACCTCAATTCGGTCGAGGTCTCTATATGCCATAGCTAATATTTCCGAATCCCTTATTTTCTGTTTTAAAAGCAATTCACGCGCCCTACTTCGAGTCAACATGCGCTTATACGATCTCACGCGTTTCATAAACTTTTTGCACACACGACTTGACAATCCATTCATTTACTTGTTGGGTCAGAATCAACTTGTCAACGATGCATCCGCCACCTGTGCGCTTGCATTGAGGAGAAAACTTAATTCTAACAATATTACAATTCATAACTTAATTATGCTATTGTTTCTGCCAGACTCACTTTCTATTGAATACTTTTACTATCTATCGCTACAGCTACTGTTTTCGACTATATATAACGTACAAAAAAATTTTTTTTTAGTACGACAATTTTTCAAAAGGATATCTTTCTGACCTAGTTAGGCATGTGGTCACCTTCAATCATGGGATTTTACCATCCTGGCAGGGTCGCCATTTTCTAACAATCTGCGTGGTGTCTGTTTGTTCTATATCGTGTCTCCCTACCACTTTCGCGCAACGTTGCTCTGAGCGTTATTTTTTTTTATGACATGTAGAGTTCAGAAGAGTTCAGTGAGACTAGCGATGATATAACCAAATACTTAATGATTTCAGCGTCAGCTCCACTGCACTCCCTGTAAAAGAATCTTAATTCTAACTAAATTTAGTGGAAGGGGTTCAAGGCTTTCCTATTTTTAGTTAGCTGGTAAGATAACGTCGAAAAAGCAGTTAAGTTTACCATTGGAAATTTTATTCTACTCACAAAACATTGTTTATAAATTGCACTATTGATAAAAGGAAATGTTTTAATACAGGATGGTAAAAACCAACTGCGTTCAACAAAAATGTGAGCGAATATTCCCTGAGTGGGTTTCCAAGTTCTACAATGGATCGAAGGATGACCTATGCCATATCACATCTATAATCTAGGTTTAAATTAAGTTTCACAAGAGAGAAAACTATCAAAATGGTCTACAGTGACCCTCAATTATCTTTAATTCCTTATTTAACTTGTCGTAAATTACAGGGGATGATGTGGCTTCTCAATAACTATGTAACAGAAAAATCATCGCGTTTCAGATTTTTACTTCAAGTGGCAAATGTGAACACCATGAGCTTTAATTGACGATCGACAATAGTATTACGCAAAAATGGGATGTAACAGATGAGACTTCTGCAGTTCTGAGTGAAGCATTATGCGCTGTTATGGGGCATCACGTGCGTTCATTACTTTGTCGGTGTTCGTCAGGGGCCGGCGGCCGGCGTAGCTCCATCCAGCTCGCCGTCTCCGAAGCAACTCCCCTCTAACTTCTCCTTACTACCATTTACCGAAGTTGGTTTAAAAAAAAACTATATGGCTGTGTTTTCATCTGACTAATCAGGGTCTCAATGTTAACCTTAAGCTCCGCCTACAAAAATTCTGTCTATCCAATGAGAAACGTTATACTTTTCGTGGTGGGGCAATGTTTTTAACGTTTGCAACGTAACAGAGACGCGAAAAAGTCTCACGCTAAAACTAGCGGCTGGTGTGGCCCTTTTAGTGTTATCGTAAGATCTATACTGTTCTTCTGGAGGGCTCTAGCTTTTAACATGGGCTGGGCGGGTGGTCCTGTCGATTAGCTGGAGACGTGGGTGTCCGTCCCTTATCGTAGGGCCCTCTAGCTTAACACGGTTCTGCTCTCGGCTTCTGTTCTCGTTTCTCCCCTCGGAACTGCGTCTGTCTCACGGTGGGAAGGTATGACATGCATTTAGGCATTCTTGTGTTAGTCTGTGGTATTCCATTTGCTCACTCATTACTCGTATTACTTTGGTTAATTTAATGTCACGATTTATTCGGAGCTATGTGACATACTACTGGATTTGCATATCATGTCAGGGTTTTCATGGGAGGTGTTGGATTTGCCTGACACCTTACAAAGGAGGTGGTGCGAAACCTTAGGACAACAGAAACCACTCAGACGTCATAAGCAAAATGAAGAGAAGTTGGCTAAGAAACAAATTGAAATGACAGTCCTTGTACCAGCAAAGAATTCAAGGGATCGTAAGGGGAATGAAATAGAAAAAAAAAAAAAAAAAAAAAAAACAACGGAAGCACCCGGAAGAGGAGCAGAAAGCGAAGTGAAACCTTTCACATCCTGAGAGGGTATGTGATGTTACTTGAGTGGTTACAATTTCCAGTCAAATTTACAAAGAAGTAGGCAGCATGACCTAGATGCATGCACTGATTCGGCTGGGAAGTGTATCAGAAAACTGTCCCCTCTTCTCCTGAGGCAAACTGGCACACAGATCTAACTGGTCGTTGATACTGGCTGGCATTGCGCCTGAGTTGACGTCCGAGATTGTGCCAACCATGTTCTATCGAGGACAGACCTGCCCGAGCGAGGATCTTAGCATCAGGCAGACACTTTCTAAGGGACACGTCTCATGTGTGGACGAGCATTGAAGAATGACGGCACTGTCATATGAGAAGTAACACATAACGACGCAGGGTGTCGTTGACGAACCATTATGCCGATACAAATATATTTACGTTTGAAGATAAACTTCGTGCCTTTATTTCGAGACTTTAATTACGGATACGTAAAAGTGGTGAAAACTACGAGGGTAAGCCCAAAAGTAAGGTCTCCTATTTTTTATAAGTACATAGACCTGTTTATTTCTATAATGGTTTACATCAGTTTACAGCTTGAACATTTAGCTATTTTTCGTTATAATCACCATTTCTGTCGAAGCATTTTTGTAGATGCTGTGGCAGTTTTTGTATGCCCATGTCATACCAGCTCGCCGCCATGCTGTTCAGAAAGTTATGAACCTCTTCTTTCACCTCATCGTCGGAGCTCAATCATTTTCCGGCCAAATGTTGTTTTAACTTACGGAACAGTTGATAGTCATTGGGTGCCAAGTCAGGACTATAGGGTGGGTGAATGATTATTTTCCACTGAAACTGTTGCAGGAGAGCAACCGTTTGCCGAGCGATGTCTGGGCGAGCGTTGTCATGGAGAATGTGTACTTCCTTGCTCATGATCCCTCTTCTCCAGTTCTGAATTTCCCGTTTGAGTTTTTTCATAGTCTCACAGTACCAGTCAGCGTTAATTGTGGTCCCAGTGGGCATACAGTCGATCCCAGAAACGGTTGTCATGACTTTACCGGCAGATCGTGTTTGTTTGAATTTCCGAGGCTTTGGCGAAGAAGGATGCAGCCACTGGCGTGATTGTTGCTCGGTCTCAGGTGTAAAGTGGTATGCCCAGGTTTCGTCTCTCGTGACAACTGACTCCAGAAAGTTGTCCTGTTCGGCTGCAAGGCGGTGAAGAAATTAGCGGGAAGCATCAACTCGTTGCAGCATGTGGTCCTCAGTCAACATGCGTGGCACCCATCTTGCGCACACCTTCCGGTAGTTCAATGTTTCCGTTAAAATTCTGTGAGCGGTGCTTCGGGAAACCTCAGGAACCAACGTGCAGAAATCATCCAGGGTGATCCGCCGATCTTCACGCATGCTCTGCTCAACCTTCAACACTGTCTCCTCAGAAATTGACGGTCTCCCGCTCCATTGTTCGTCGTGAATTTCGGTCCGACCAGCTGCAAACTCTCTACACCACTTATGAACATTTTTGACACCTATGCATGATTCACCATACACTTCCGCCATTTGGCGATGGATTTCAATCGGCGCAGTGCCCTTTGCGTTCAAAAACCGAATAACTGCGTGCAATTCGCACTTGGCGGTAACATCCAACCGGAGCTCCATTCTCAACGGCTGCCAAGCCAAGACTGAGCGCCTCAGCGTGACGTGCGCATGTTTACACACAGCGCGTGAAGCACTCTTCATAACAGTGTGACCAACTGCCACACAAACAGAGTTCTGTACTTATAAAAAAAAGTAGGGGACCTTACGTTTGGGATTACCCTCGTATTATTCTGCATTCCCGACATTAAAAGCACCCGATGATGACATGATTAGGGCAAAGAAACAAGAAAATAAAGAGTTATCTGCAAATGCTGGCTGATGAATTCAATCTTTACTACCCACAATATAAGAAAATATAAGCTAAAATTGACCAAAACTGATCCACAACCCTTTCAGCTCTAATGTTGGTGAAGTTACAGGAGAAACTGCAGAATGACAGAAATTGTAAGGGCGTATTTGAATCTGATTCTCTTCAGCAGTTTTGGTGCAACAGAGAAGTTTCGCGCACTAAAATTCGAGAAATCGCCTTCCGCTATCTTATGCTTTTCTCCACAACTTCTTTGTGAGAACAATGCTTTTCTGATATGCTGGTAGTTGAAAACAACTCCAGTGATCGACTGAAAGTGATAATATGCGGGTATCTCTGAGAACTACTATTAGCCCCAGGATTGCCGAATTTCTACGGAATATGCAAGCTAATAGTACACTGTCGAAAAACTTATTTAATTTTCCACGAATAACGTTGCGTTTTCAATTACACTCCTGGCCATTAAAATTGCTACAGCAAGAAGAAATGCAGATGATAATCGTGTATCCATTGGACAAATATATTATACTAGAACTGACACGAGATTACATGATTCCCGGCGGGGTCAGGGATTTTCTTTGCCCCGTGATGACTGTGTGTTGTGTGATGTCCTTAGGTTAGTTAGGTTTAAGTAGTTCTAAGTTCTGGGGGACTGATGACCATAGATGTTAAGTCCCATAGTGCTCAGAGCCATTTGAGATTACATTTTCAGGGAATGTCGGTGCATAGATCCTGAGAAATCAGTACCCAGAAGAACCACCTCTGGCCGTAATAACGGCCTTGATATGCCTGGGCATTGAGTCAAACAGTGCTTGGATGACGTGTACAGGTACAGCTGCCCATGCAGTTTCAACACGATACCACAGTTCATCAAGAGTAGTGACGAGCCAGTTGCTCGGCCACCATTGACCGGACGTTTTCAATTGGTGAGAGATCTGGAGAATGTGCTGACCAGGGCAGCAGTCGAACTTTTCTGTATCCAGAAAGGCCAGAACAGGACCTGCAACATGCGGTCGTCCATTATCCTGCTGAAATGTAGGGTTTCGCAGGGATCGAATGAAGGCTAGAGCCACGGGTCGTAACACATCTAAAATGTAACGTCCACTGTTCAAAGTGCCGTCAATGCGAACAAGAGGTGATGGAGACGTGTAACCAATGGCACCCCATACCATCACGCCGGGTGATACGCCAGTATGGCGATGACAATTACACGCTTCCAATGCGTGTTCACTGCGATGTTGCCAAACACCGATGCGACCATCATGATGCTGTAAACAGAACCTGGATCCATCCGAAAAAAATGACGTTTTGCCATTCGAGCTCCCAGGTTCGTCGTCGAGTACACCATCGCAGGCGCTCCTGTCTGTGATGCAGCGTCGAGGGTAACCGCAGCTATGGTCTCCGAGCTGATAGTCCATGCTGCTGCAAACGTCGTCGAACTGTTCGTGCAGATGGTTGTTGTCTTGCAAACGTCCCCATCTGTTGACTCAGGGATCGAGACGTGGCTGCACGATCCGTTATGGCCATGCGGATAAAATGCCTGTCATCTCGACTGCTAGTGATACGAGGCCGTTGGGATGCAGCACGGCGTTCCATATTACTCTCCTGAACGCACCGATTCCATATTCTGCTTACAGTCATTGGATGTCGAGCAACGCGAGCAGCAATGTCGCGATACGATAAACCGTAATCGCGATATGCTACAATCCGACCGTTATCAAAATCGGAAACGTCATGGTACGCATTTCTCCTCCTTACACGAGGCATCACAGCAACGTTGCATCAGGCAACGCCAGTGAACCGCTGTTTGTGTATGAGAAATCGGTTGGAATCTTTCCTCATGTCAGCACGTTGTAGGAGTCGCCACCGGCGGCAACCTTGTGTGAATGCTCTGAAGAGCTAATCATTTGCATATCACAGCATCTTCTTCCTGTCGGTTAAATTTCGAGTTTGTAGCACGTCATTTTCGTGGTGTAGCAATTTTAATGGCCCGTAGTGTAGGTATGATTTATTTTTCTTGAACCTTGCGGCCCCTCCTAGGGCAAGGAAAGCGAAGCGGTCCCTAGGCAGAAAAAGATTGGGAACCAGTGCTTTAGAGCGATCCTCGTTGACCCCCCGAAAAGGCGAAGTGCAGAGAACTGCGAGTAGCTGTGCGGCCGTACCTCCCAGCCGTGGCGCGGGTGCGGGTGGGCGTAGAGCCTCGCCACCAGCCGGCGCGCCTCCTCCGGCAGGGCGAGGCAGCGCAGGGCTGCCGAGGCCCGCGACAGCACGGCCTGCTGCTGCGCACGCGCACACGCTCCACCGCAGTCGCGCACGCCCCACCCCCGCAGCAGTCGGCACTCCCCGCGGTGCCCGTCCGGCGCGCAGTCTGCAACATGCCAGGTGACGGAGTAGCAGCCGGGTCCCAGCGCAGGCCGGGTCACGCCGGACTTCAGCTGAAGATAAAGCACCCCTTACAGCGAAACAGCGACAGGGAAATCTGTCTGGTGTAAACGCTAGGCACGCGTGTGGAAATGGCATGCAGTTGAGCGCGGTTCGCATTCGCAGTTGTTCGCTCGTATTCCGCTAACTTTTGATTCTCAGCGAACAATCCAGGGACGTTCACATCCTTTCCGATGGGAGGCAGCAGTACAGAAAGGTTTCGTCTGTCCACTTTTGTTGTTGCTGACACGAGTTACGTGAGCATAGAGTGGTCCGAAGTGAATGTATTGTGGCTGATAGAATATAGATGCGCAGCTCTTATCGAAGATGCGCAACTCCACTTTTCATTTTTTTTTTTCTTTTTGAGATGAGTGACCAAAAACGAATATTCGGAGGTATGTATGGTGTAGAGTCCACAATACTTTTCGGGTCATTCTTATCATGCCAAAGAAGTTAATTTCTACATCTACATCTACGTGATTACTCTGCTATTCACAATAAAGTGCCTGGCACAGGATTCAATGAACCACCTTCAAGCTGTCTCTCTACCGTTCCATTGTCGAACGACACCCGCGAAAATCGAGCACTTAAATTTTTCTGTGCGAGCCCTGATTTCTCTTATTTTATCGTGATGATCATTTCTCCCTATGTAGGTGGGTGCCAACAGAATGTTTTCGCAATCGGAGGAGAAAATTGGTGGTTGAAATTTCATGAGGAGATTCCGTCGCAACGAAAAACGCCTTTGTTATTATGATTGCCACTCCAATTCACGTATCGTGTCTGTGACATCATCTCCCCTATTTCACGATAATACAAAACGAGCTGCCCTTCTTTGCACTTTTTCGATGTCATCCGCCAGTCCCATTTGATGCGGATCCCACACCGCACAGCAGTACTCCAGAATAGGACTGACAAGCGTAGTGTAAGCAGTCTCTCTACTAGACCTGTTGCACCTTCTAAGTGTTCTGCCAATGAATGGCCGTCTTTGGTTTGTTCTACCCACAATATTATCTATGTGATCATTCCAATTTAGGTTATTTGTAATTGTAATCCCTGAGTATTTAGTTGTATTTACAGCCTTCAGATTTGTGTGACTTATCGCGTAATCGAAATTTAGCTGATTTCTTTTAGTACTCGTGTGAATAACTTTGCATTCTTCCTTACTCACGGTCAATTGCCACTTTTCGCACCATACAGATATCTTATCTAAATCATTTTGCAAGTAGTTTTGATTATCTGATGACTTTACTAGATGGTAAATGACAGCATCATCTGCAAACAATCTAAGACGGCTACTCAGATTGTCTCCTATGTCGTTAATATATATCACGAACAATAGGGGGCCTATAACACTTCCTTGGGGAACGCTGGAAATTACTTCTGTTTTACTCGATGACTTTCCGTCTATTTCTACGAACTGTGCCCTTTCTGACAGGAAATCGCGAATCCGGTCGCACAACTGAGGCGATATACCGTAGGCACGCAGTTTGGTTAGAAAACGTTTGTGAGGAACGGTGTCGAAAAATTTGTGAATAAATTTAGGAGTTACCCGGTTTTGTTGAACACGTGAGAATTTTTCGGTCCCCTTCCGGTTGCTTTTATCTGTCAGCTTCTCTTGCTCGTTTAGAATGATCTTCTTACACTTCCTCTTCAGTGATTGCACTTTTTGTGATTAATTAATAGCGTAAGATATGACTGAAAATACAATGTCTTACAACAGAGGAGGTTTGCAATACAGTGTATACATTGCAGTATGGGAACGTCAGAGACGCATTCCAGTCATATTATTGGCTGCTGCTGGAGATGGCCGAATATGAAGTTCAAATGTAATGGAATTGTCCAAAGTTTACAGAGCAGATCACGAGTCACATTCATTTTAAACATGTTACAGTTCGTTTTTGAAAATTCAGGAGATTATAAATATATTCGACTTCAAAAGTGCTACTGAAATCAATTAACATCTAAATCTAGGGAAAAATAGAGTTTTTCACCTTCTATAATGAGTCCCTAAGTATCATACGAGCTTCTGGGATACAAGAGACCCACAGTACAAATGCCGAAGGAAAATCAGTATGATTGATGGAAAATTGCTGAAGCGCTCGAGGCTCTTACCGGGGACGTGAGAAAGACATTAAATTCACTAGGTTCCCGAATCAGGTGCGAACGGAGCGAATAAGCACAAGCTTTGTAACTCTTTCTATTAAAAAGGAAAAGTACAATAAAATTCCTTGACAGTACACAAGTCCGAGTATGTAGCTATTGCACTGATGAAAATTAGAAATATACGAAACACCTGATCATTCTCGCTGCTTACGTTCATGGTATCTGTAACTACATGCCTGATGTATAGCTGCTGTTTCAGAGATCCTTAATAGTTTATCCCGGATCGTGCTATCTGCCCTATAACAGACCATATAGCACATTTTATCAAGTAGCGAATGTGAAAGGTTGTACGTATATTTCACATTTCTTAGTTCTATTTTAATGACATTATCTTTCTCACGCGTACTTTAACAAAATCGTCACGTGCTTCACCTGTGTTACTGCAGACATCAGAAACTATCTGGTATAAAGTAGCTAGCGGCTATTATGGCAGATGAGTGTTGGACCCACTAGAGCTGTGTTGATAAGTTCCTGGTGCATAATTCAGGTTTGGATTTGCAATAGAGCAACTCTTCTGTTGGACATTGTCTTGTAAAACAGCATATTAGAACAGTGCAGTGACGGATTATTTCGGAGTGTTAAACAGTTTGATTTAATATCGCAAAAGACAGAATGATATGTGGCTTTATAGTCGTACTTTGTTGAGTATTAGTGTTGAACAATGTAGTGGACCTCACACACGCATTTCTACCACATTACTGCATCTGGACTATTTAATATCGCCAGTGTAGTATGTGCTACCATCGGTTAGCTGTAGAAGTAACAACGGGGCTTATTTCACCGAAATTGATAATGAGCTCATAAGATACAGGTTTTGAAGTGAATAAGTCTACGTACTTACTTTACTTCATTTGTGGCCTACATCATTGTAGTGAACTCCAATATGGTATCCTGTATTTATTGAACAAGCGTATTTTAGCTCGTGTATGCAGTCGTCGAGGGACACCGAAGGCAAGATATTCTCCGGTATTTAAACCGTTTTTTAACCACTCACTAACCGGTGGGACGTTACAAGCACCACATCTCAAACGCTTCGAGTCTCTTCTTTTCCTGTTTTCCTACAACCGGTGATTCACTAGCACACGAACGCCAGCGGCCTTGCCTCGTGGAACACACCGTTTCTCCTCAGATCACGTTCGGTGTGGCCCATTTCATGGATGGCTAACCGCCTGGGTAGGCCACGTGCTTTTGGCTACATTCCCTTTGCATTTACATCAAAGGGGACGAGGGGTGGCGGCGTAAATTCCTGATCACCAAACATTGCGCAAACGTCCTGTGTTAAATTTCAAACCCCTCCGTAGTGTCACATGAACGTTGAGCTCGGCGGCCCTGTTGGTTCTCTTCGAGTGGTGTAGACTATGTGCCGGCGCCCGTTTCACCCTTTCCCTTCTCTCATTATCATACAACAGAAACGACTACACTACGTACACCCATTACAATCAACTACATCTATCACACTTAAACAAACAACTCTCACTGTTCGCAAAGGAAAGATGCCATTGTGCGTGGAGAACAGAAAAACCTTTCCATTTACGCAGCTAAACCTGCCCTTCGGGTACTCCCAGCCAACAATAGCAGAGGCCTATGACATTACTTTTACGTTTGCTGTCGTAGAATGTGGTGTCACCGCCAGACACCACACTTGCTAGGTGGTAGCTTTAAATCGACCGCGGTCCATTAGTACATGTCGGACCCGCGTGTCGCCACTGTCAGTACTTGCAGACCTAGCGCCACCACATGGCAGGTCTAGAAAGACGGACTAGCACTCGCCCCAGTTGTACGACGACTTTGCTAGCGACTACACTGACGAAGCCTTTCTCTCATTTGCCGAGAGACAGTTAGAATAGCCTTCAGCTCAGTCCATGACTACGACCTAGCAAGGCGCCATTAACCGTATCTGAAGATAGTCTAATTTGTATTATCAAGAGCGATGTACCACAAGGATGAAGTAAAGTTAAGTAAACAGACATTACGTCCTTTTCTTATTAGCATTCATTGAGCGTCCTGTTTCAGACTTCACGATATTCTGGGTGAGCTTATAGCGTGCATATCGGCCCCCTCAAAATAACACTGTGTCGGCACTTCTGTCGACACATCATAGAATGCTGTCCTCCAAACGTACAATCTTAGAAATTTTGTCCTCAAATTAAGATTGAGAAGACAGAAAAGCATATAGCCCACTACTATAACATGAGTGAGCAAAGCCATGATACGTTCGCTTCCGATGTTGTCAAACGAGGCCACCATTCCCCCAGCAACGTCTAAATCAAAAAATTCTTTCCGAGAAAGCTTAGCATCGGTGTCACACACCATCATTCTGTTTATGGCCTAAATACCGCCAGTTCACGGTCGAATATAGAACAGCTGGTAACATGAGCAACTTAGAAGTTGATACTGAAGTCAGATTGTATACCAGTTACGTTGCTTTCAAAGTATGCTGACGAAATAGCTCCACTTTTAGTAATCATACGCAACCGCTCGCTAACAGAAGATCCGTGCCTTAAGACTGCAAAGGTGCACAGGTTACATCAATACATACGAAAGAGAATAGAAGTAACACCCTCATTAAAGACCCGTATCACTGATATCCATTTGCGGCACTATTTTAGAACTTATATTGTGATCGAGAGTTATGAAATACCTTTAACAAATCGATCTACTATCACACAGCCAACACGCATTTAAAACCTCTCTCTCTGGTGAAACACATCAGGCTCTGTATTCAGACGAAAAAATGAGTGCTAACGACATGGCACGTCAAATTGATCCCGTGTTTCTAGATTTCCAGATTTTGACACCGTTCCTCACAAGCACCTTCTAATGAATTTGCGTGGCTGTCTAGTATCTTCTCCACTGTGCGACTGGATTCGTAATTTCCTGTGCGAACGGTCACAGGCCGTAGTAACTGACGGAAAGTCATCGAGTGAAACAAAAGTAATATCTAGCCTTCAGCAAAGAAATATTACAGGCCCTCTGCTGTTCCTAATTTCAATAAACGATTTAGAAGTCAATTTGATCAGCCTTCTTAGACTGTTTGCATACGATGCCCAAGAAAAGTCAACAGATCAAAACCAATTCCAAAATGATGGAGAGAAAATATATGTACGGTGCGAAAAATGGCAGTTGACTGTAAACAATAAAAATGCGAGCTCCTCCCCGTGACAACTGAAATGAATCCGTTAAATTTCGGTTACACGGCAAATCACATAAATTTAAAGGTTGTTGATTCAGCTAACCTAGCGATTACAATTAGCAACAGCTTATTTGGCACAACACACAGGAAATATTGTGGTAAAGACAAATCGACACTGGGTTTTATTTACAATACGCTTATCGGATACAGCAAACCTACTAAAGTGACTGCCAACAATAGGCTTGTCTGTCCTCTTACGGAGTACTCCCGCGTGGTACGGGTTTCGCGGAAGGTAGCATTGACGAAAGACATCGAAAACGTACAAAGAAGGGCAGCTCGTTTCGATCATCGCGGAACAGGCGAGAGGGTGTAATAGATCTGAAATGCGAGTTGAGATGTCAATCATTAAAACAAAGGTGTGTTTAGTTGCGTCAGGATCTTTCCACGAAAGTTCAATGATCACCTTTCTCCTCCGAATGCCAAAACACACTGCCTGATAAAAAAAAATGAAGTACGCAGAAGAAGAGGAGGAAACGAAAGAGATTTCATGGGTTGAGAGGCCACGTTATTTCACTGATTACAAAACTCAGTCAGACTCACAAGGAATTTAGCAGTGTGAGCCCTCTTATCAATATGACATTGCCCCCGGTATAACCTGGATGCCTGCACTCATTCGGTTGGGAATGGTGTCTTAACCCGTTGTATCCTGTTCTGAGCACTGAAAGACCTGAGTCGAAACAAGGCCCCGGGAGTAGACAACATTCCATTGGCACTACTGACAGCCTTGGGAGAGGCAGTCCTGACAAAACTCTATCATGTGGTGAGCAAGATGTATGAGACAGGTGAAATACCCTCAGACGTCAAGAAGAATATAATAATTCCAATCCCAAAGAAAGCAGGTGTTGACAGATATGAAAATTACCGAACTGTCTGTTTAATAAGTCACAGCTGTAAAATACTAACGCGAATTCTTTACAGACGAATGGAAAAACTGGTAGAAGCCAACGTCGGGGAAGATCAGTTTGGATTCCGTAGAAATGTTGGAACACTGACCCTACGACTTATCTTAGAAAATAGATTAAGGAAACGCAGATCTACGTTTCTAGCATTTGTAGACTTAGAGAAAGCTTTTGACAATGTTGACTGGAATACTCTCTTTCAAATTCTGAAGGTGGCAGGGGTAAAATACAGGGAGTGAAAAGGCTATTTACAATTTGTACAGAAACCAGATGGCAGTTATAAGAGTCGAGGGGCACGAAAGGGAAGCAGCGGTTGGGAAGGGAGTGAGACAGGGTAGTAGACTGCCCCCGATGTTATTCAATCTGTATATTGAGCAAGCAGTAAAGGAAACAAAAGAAAAATTCAGAGTAGGTATTAAAATCCATGGAGAAGAAATAAAAACTTTGAGGTACGCCGATGACATTGTAATTCTGTCAGAGACAGAAAAAGACCTGGAAGAGCAGTTGAACGGAATGGACAGTGTCTTGAAAGGAGGATATAAGATGAACATCAACAAAAGCAAAACGAGGATAATGGAATGTGGTCAAATTAAGTCGGGTGATGCTGAGGGAATTAGATTAGGAAATGAGAGACTTAAAGTAGTAAAGGAGTATTGCTATTTGGGGAACAAAATAACTTATGATGGTCGAAGTAGAGAGGATATAAAATGTAGACTGGCAATGGCAAGGAATGCGTTTCTGAAGAAGAGAAATTTGTTAACATCGAGTATAGATTTAAGTGTCAGGAAGTCGTTTCTGAAAGTATGTGTATGGAGTGTAGCCATGTATGGAAGTGAAACTTGGACGATAAATAGTTTGGACAAGAAGAGAATAGAAGCTTTCGAAATGTGGTGCTACAGAAGAATGCTGAAGATTAGATGGGTAGATCACATAACTAATGAGGAGGTATTGAATAGGATTGGGGAGAAGAGGAGCTTGTGGCACAACTTGACAAGAAGAAGGGACCGGTTGGTAGGATATGTTCTGAGGCATCAAGGGATCACAAATTTAGTAATGGAGGGCAGCGTGGAGGATAAAAATCGTAGAGGGCGACCAAAAGATGAATATACTAAACAGATTCAGAAGGATGTAGGTTGCAGTAGGTACTGGGAGATGAAGAAGTTTGCACAGGATAGAGTAGCATGGAGAGCTGCATCAAACCAGTCACAGGACTGAAGACCACAACAACAACAACATCCTGTTCTGATGCAAGCTGGCCCACAATAGTTGTAAGTGGTCTGTGATATCCAGGATACTGGCACTGGAACGGCGTTCAGTCGGAGCTGGTCCCACACACGTTCAACCGCAGACACGTCTATGTGTATTGATGGCCACGGAGCACTTTAACGTAACGGAGGCACTGCATAGAGCGAGCACTGTCCTGTATGAATGCATAGTTCCACGACGATATATACTGACAAAATTCTTTCGGACTTCCAGTCGCGTCAAGTGGTTTGAAAACCACGAGCTTTCCGCAGAGTGCTTCTCGGCCATTTTCAAGTGGTGACTGTTGAATGATTGCTGCTGGCGTCCTTATATACCCGCGCTGCTTTCAATGACGTCACTGGCGATCGCTCCCGCTTCAACATTCCGATGGCCGAGTTTCAAGCTGTGCTTATGTGCAGACTGCCTTGATTATTGAAATCTCTGTCAGCAAAGAAGGGAAATGAAGTCGCCTTTATGGTAAGAGCTGACTATGGCTCGAACATCCGGCTGATGCTGGAGGAGTAGACATATCAAGAACAGTTAATGGATCCAACATCATCTCTGCCTCGTGATGACTGGGTGTTGTGTGCTGTCCATAGGTTAGTTAGGTTTAAGTAGTTCTACGTTCTAGGGGACTGATGACCATAGATGTTAAGTCCCATAGTGCTCAGAGCCATTTGAACCATTTTTTTGATCCAACATCTAGAATAACGGGAAAAACGTCGGAGCTTCTTGAGCGGTTGCCCGCATCTCGTGGTCGTGCGGTAGCGTTCTCGCTTCCCACGCCCGGGTTGCCGGGTTCGATTCCCGGCGGGGTCAAGGATTTTCTCTGCCTCGTGATGGCTGGGTGTTGTGTGATGTCCTTAGGTTAGTTAGGTTTAAGTAGATCTAAGTTCTAGGGGACTGATGACGGTAGATGTTAAGTCCCGTAGTGCTCAGAGCCATTTGAACCAACCATTACTTCAGCGGTCTTCATTGGAAGAAAATGTCATTAAAAATCTGCTCCCTCAGGCACCTCGACTACTTACATTATGGCCTTCCAAATGTTCATAATAAAAGCATAACCCTACGTCCCATCGTGACCATCATTGAATCGCCGACTTAAAAAAATGTCTCTGAGCACTATGGGACTTAACATCTGAGGTCATCAGTCCCCTAGAACTTAGAACTACTTATACCTAACTAACCTAAGGACATCACACACATCCATGCCCGAGGCAGGATTCGAACCTGCGACCGTAGGGGTCGCGCGGTTCCAGACTGACGCGCCTAGAACCGCTCGGCCACACCGGCCGGCGATCACCAGCTTACAGGCTCGCAAAAATCTGGGCACTCTCCTTACTCCGCAGATTGGTCACTGTGTGCACCACATCAAGAATACGACCGACTTAAATGCTTGCGGCTTGGAGAAGGAGATATGATGGTCAGCTTTGATGTGGAGTCATTATTCACGCGCATTCTCATCACAGGGTCTGTAGATCTGCTCTCCAAGTTATTTGACGACACTGTTGTGGATTTATTTAAGCACACTCTGACGTCATCGTATCTTTTGTGTGATGGAGAACATTTTAACGAAAAGGACGGCGTTGTAGCCAACATGTTTACGAGTACTTCAAGGACATCGCCCCGGACACGGCTCCTGGAGGACCTAGTCATTTTTCGTTACGTCAACGGCACGTTCGTTGCCTGGTTTCATGGACGTGAAAAACTAAATTCCGCCCGAACAGGGCATGAAGGCCCAACGGTACCGACCGGCCGCCGTGTCATCCTCAGACCACAGGCATCACTAGACACGGATATGGAGGGGCATGTGGTCAGCACACCGCACTCACGGCCGTATGTCAGTTTACGAGAGCGGAGCCGCCCCTTCTCAATCAGGTAGCTCCTCAGATTTCCTCACAAGGACTGAGTGCACACCGCTTGCCCACAGCTCTCGGCAGACTGGATGGTCAGCCATCCAAGTGCTAGCCCAGCGCGACAGCGCTTAACTTCGGTGATCTGACGGGAACCTGCGTTACCACTGCGGTGAAGCCGTTGGCTATGGACGTGAAAAGCACGCAGAATTCTTGGACCACATCAACAGCATCCATGATAACATCATGGTCACGGTAGAGGTTGAGACAGATGGTGCCTTGCCTGTTCTTCACATCCTCGTCCATAGCCACAATGTTTCCGGAAATCTATCAACACGAACCGATGTCTGCATGCGACCAGGTATCACCAACCATCGCAGGAAAGTTCTGTTCACAGGACCTTGGTGCGTCGAGAGGGAGCCGTTTCAGACGCTAAAAACCTTCCGAAGGAACTGAGCCACTTACGAAAGCTATTCAAGGAAAACGGCTGCAACGACGGCCAAATTTAGAAAGCTGTCTTCCCGAAGTAATGTAAGAAAAAGGTCCCTGAGGAGCACACAAAGAAGCTCGCGTTTATGCCGTTCAGTAGCTGAATAACAGGAAATGTTAGACGACTCGTAAAGAGTGATTAAATCGATTCGGTCTTCAGGGTCCCAGAAGAAATTCGACAACTAATGAGGCCTGTGAAAACGATGTAGGCCTCAGAATGACAGGGGTGTGGACAGTTTTACGTCGGACAGACTGTGCGCATTATTGAACAGCGCTGGGTACAACACGAGAGATGTTATCACCTACGGTGTCCTGAGAAATTATATGGAGCAGAACATGCTCTAGAAAATGGACACCGTATTGCAATCGACAAACCATCTGTTTTTACACGGACTAACACTTTCTGGGCCAGAGTCATAAAAGGAGCGAACTTTTGACAGCATTCTGAATAAAGACGGCGGCATGCAGCTAACCACAGCTTGGAACCTGGCCGTCAGAAGGTTGAAGCGGACGCGGCAAGCGCGCAATGGAAACATTACCTTATATGGCTCTGAGCGAGCATCATTGACGTCATTGAAGGCAGCACAGCTATATAAGGATGGCAGCAGCAATCATTCGACTTTCACCACTTGACAATGGCAGAGGAGACCTCGGCCTACAGCTAGTGGATTTTAAACCACTCGACGCACCTGGAAGCCCGAGAGAATTTGAGAATTTTATGAGCATTGTCCTAGAGAAGAATGGTACCCCCCCCCCCCCCCCACCCCAGTACTGTCGCATGACACGTATTGTGTTCGAGTATAATGACTTTTCTGGAGACGAGAAATCTACTCTGTAGGAATCAGCATGGGTTTCGAAAAAGACGGTCATGTGAAACCCAGCTCGCGCTATTCGTCCACGAGACTCACAGGGCCATAGACACGGGTTCACAGGTAGATGCCGTGTTTCTTGACTTCCGCAAGGCGTTCGATACAGTTCCCCACAGTCGTTTAATGAACAAAGTAAGAGCATATGGACTATCAGACCAATTGTGTGATTGGATTGAAGAGTTCCTAGATAACAGGACGCAGCATGTTATTCTCAATGGAGAGAAGTCTTCCGAAGTAAGAGTGATTTCAGGTGTGCCGCAGGGGAGTGTCATAGGACCGTTGCTTTTCACAATATACATAAATGACCTTGTGGATGACATCGGAAGTTCACTGAGGGTTTTTGCAGATGATGCTGTGGTGTATCGAGAGGTTGTGACAATGGAAAATTGTACTGAAATGCAGGAGGATCTGCAGCGAATTGACGCATGGTGCAGGGAATGGCAATTGAATCTCAATGTAGACAAGTGTAATGTGCTGCGAATACACAGAAAGATAGATCCTTTATCATTTAGCTACAAAATAGCAGGTCAGCAACTGGAAGCAGTTAATACCATAAATTATCTGGGAGTACGCATTAGGAGTGATTTAAAATGGAATGATCATATAAAGTTGATTGTCGGTAAAGCAGATGCCAGACTGAGATTCATTGGAAGAATCCTAAGGAAATGCAATCCGAAAACAAAGGAAGTAGGTTACAGTACGCTTGTTCGCCCACTGCTTGAATACTGCTCAGCAGTGTGGGATCCGTACCAGATAGGGTTGATACAAAACATAGAGAAGATCCAACGGAGAGCAGCGCGCTTCGTTACAGGATCATTTAGTAATCGCGAAAGCGTTACGGAGATGATAGATAAACTCCAGTGGAAGACTCTGCAGGAGAGACGCTCAGTAGCTCGGTACGGGCTGTTGTCAAAGTTTCGAGAACATACCTTCACCGAAGAGTCAAGCAGTATATTGCTCCCTCCTACGTATATCTCGCGAAGAGACCATGAGTATAAAATCAGAGAGATTAGAGCCCACACAGAGGCATACCGACAATCCTTCTTTCCACGAACAATACGAGACTGGAATAGAAGGGAGAACCGATAGAGGTACTGAAGGTACCCTCCGCCACACACCGTCAGGTGGCTTGCGGAGTATGGATGTAGATGTAGATGTAGATGTAGAGAGGGAACGTATGAGGACGCAGGATTTTCGTGAGGTACAGTTGTGCCGTCAGAGTTCCCTCAGTCAGTACGAGCCTGACCTGAAATCAAACACGCTGGCTTTCCAGACCATGACGCCGATAATAACAATGCTGTGCTTCTCCGAAACGTTGTAAGCTTGGGAATTCTGCCCAAGACGGCGCCACACTCGCTGAGGTTGGTCACCTGGAGTTGTGCAGTACAGCGGCTCATCATCTAAACACAGTCCGACGCCATTCGTCGTCAGTCCATTGTTCCTGGTCACGGGACCACTTCAGACGCAGCCGTTTGTGTTGTGGTCTTGCGCGGCTGCTCTTAGTCTCCGAGGAATGCTGAGAGACGACACAGAGTGTTGTAGGGAGTCTATTACTTGTTCTCTGATGGCAGGCACAAGATGTGAAGGGTTTAAGATGTGCTTGGTGCACAACACGAAAATCTTCCTTTGTGGAGACCAGACGTGGCCGAACAGGAACATGCCTTGCCCTAAAGGCCGGTTCCCACTAGGGCTGCCGCGCGTCTTAGAAATGCAGTTTGGTTTCTGTACAAGTTGTAGATAATCTTGTGTCCCAGTGTTTTATCGATGACATCTCCAGAGCTTCAAAGAATGTTTTAATTACGATTGTCAAAAGCTTTCTCTAAACATGCAAATGCTATAAACACAGTTTCGCTGTTCTTCAGTGTGTCTACTTAGTTAAGTGGTAGGATCAGTATTGCCTTGCGTGTTCAGACATCTCACAGGAATCTAACATTGTACTTATGTTAGTTTGTACAACCCCTCCCCCATCTCCTGTCTACATATTCCTTCCACTATCTAGCCTTCTCTTATTTGCTTAGTTCTGGCTTGCCAAATGAGTTCTTGACAGTTGCTTCTCCTTTGAGCAAAGTTTTCTTTGTTCTTTCTCATTTTCATTCCCTTATGTTTTCCAAGTGCAAAATCACGTTGCAATTTTGGACTTTCTGTCAACGTCATGTTTAGACATTTCTATTTCCAATGGCCTACTTTATTTGCTGCATTTTTATATTTTTCCCTCTTGTCAGATTTAATATTTCACGTTTTATCTAACGATTTATACTGTACCTTCTTCCCGTTCTCATACTCAGCTGCATTCACCACTTCTTCTCTCAAAGATATCCATTCATATTCTAGCGGATTCCTTCCTCTGTTTCAGTCAGTCGTTGCATTACGCTAACTTTAAGATTATCGAAAAACTGTGGGTCTTGACTTATTCAAGTTCCATTTCCTTAATTTGCTACCGTTTACTGTCTCTTTAGTTGTAAACTGCAGTTACTAATAAAGTTAACTAATAAAGTATTGTAGGTTTGCGTCTGCACCGGGAAATGTCTTATAATTTAAAATCTGGTTTCGAAAACTTTGTTCCAAATATGTATTATTCTTTCATGATTCTTAAGCAATGTGCTAGATAGTGAACAATGATGAACGATAGTCATGAAATCTGTTTATGGTGAAATGAGAAAACATGCATAATGGAATATGTGAAAGAGTACATTGTACAGAAAATGAAAAATTGGTATGTCTTCACCCAACTTCGTCTTTCCTCCATGTAGGTGTAATATATAGTTTTTCAAACGCACCGGGAGTTTCAGTGGGTCCCGACCCGTACCTCAGTAGTTGTCCGTCATTGGCTACCGCTAGCGTCTGCCGCTTCCAGATGGGAACGCCAATTTCGCGAGCCGTCGCGTCAACGCGGAAAACGCTTGCCGCTGTCGTTGTCGCACGACGCGCTGCCGCGCTTTAGTGGGAACCGGCCTTAACGTGCCATGCAGTCCGACGTCGAGTCGCTGTCGCATCAGTATGTCCTGGATATTGCACGATCCGACCAGTTGGCCAAATGGAGACCCACAGTGAGGCCTCTTTGAAAGTCTCTCAGGTACTGATGGCGCTGTCTCACACGAGTATACGGCAGCTTCCTGTCCTTCACATTGACCACTCAGCACCTGACGCTGTCCACGCTCCTTATACACCCTACCACGCCTTGTGACAACAATTAACACATGCAACGGTAATGCTGTCTGGTGGCCGTTCTGCCTGTCACAAAAAACATAACAGAACTCAGAACTCGCACGGAAGAATTTAGTTGTTTATTTATCCCACTATCTGTTCGAGAGCGCAACGATCGAGAAATAGTAGTGAAGTAGGCTACATGATAGTGATCACTACGGGTCACAAAAGCAGATGATTTTATTTTGTGGACGGCTGGTTTGCGCTTGTGGACGTCTTCAGATGGTTTTACATCATTGCAGGAGACCACTGTTTAAATAAAAATCAGATAATGTGATGATAATTAAATAGACCCAACTGAAACAACTGGAAGTTGCTAAGCGACATAGAAGTACCAATATTTACTATATTGTATAACACAGTTGATGTGTAAACAATCGAAATATTTTTGTTCGAGTGGTTCAAATGGCTCTCAGCACTATGGGACTCAACTTCTGAGGTCATTACTCCCCTAGAACTTAGAACTAGTTAAACCTTACTAACCTAAGGACATCACACACATCCATGCCCGAGGCAGGATTCGAACCTGCGACCGTAGCGGTCTCGCGGTTCCAGACTGCAGCGCCTAGAACCGCACGGCCACTTCGGCCGGCGAAATATTTTTGTAAAAAAGGTGATTAATGTAATATGGAAACGACGTGGACAGTCCAGCTGTACGTCAGTACTATAACACAGGGTGGTCATAAATTATCTTTAGAAATTAAGGCTTTAATGTCTTTAAAACGATACTAGATATTAGGAAATGGTTTTCAATATGTGATGCAATTACTCATAAGGTTTTTTTCCTTATTCACACACTCCAATGTGTGCGTCGTTAGTGCGACGGATAATGTGTAGTTGGAATTCCATTTTTCTCCACGTGCGATTCGACATCTCCACGGTGGCACATTCAGCCGCATTACGACTTCGTGCCTTCAGGTAGTGCAGGTCTGAAATCTTGATTCGGTATACCAGATCCTCTGCAAACTTCACAGGAAGAAGCCTACTGGTGTCAAATCAGGGATCGTGACGTCTGTACGTATCAGGCAACACACTGAGCTTACTCCTGTGGCGTGCACATTTTCAAGTTCAATTTTGCTTCAAAAGTGCGTCACCTGGAAGGTAAAAATAACTTTATGAGTTGTCTTATCACATGTTAAAAACCGTTTGTTAATATCTAGTATAGTTTTAAAATGATTGCAGTCTTAAGTTGTAAAGATCAACATATGCACTGCCACTTGCTTCAAATGGATCTATTTAGTCATCATCGCATGATACGGCTTTTATTTAAACAGTGATCGCCAATATTGAGCACAGAAACTTGTAAGTAAATGCAAAACCACCTGAAAATGGGCGCAAGCCCGAAACCGTTCGTGCGTCAAACGGAATCATCTTCTATTGTCACTGGTAGTGGTTATTATTCTCCACCCTATAAGGGAGTTCAACTGCATCCATTATGGATAAAATTCACTTAATCTCAAAGTCGTCCCATAAATCTCGTGCTAAGAACTTAATTCTGAATTGCAGAGTAGTCAGGCAGTGTCCAAGGAATAGAAAAGCAACTGGAATGACTCAACAGAGGAAACTCCACTGGACCTGACGGGATACCAATTCGATTCCACACAGAGTACGCGAAAGAGCTTGCCCCCCCTTCTAACAGCCGTGTACCGCAAGTCTCGAGAGGAACGGAAGGTTCCAAATGATTGGAAAAGAGCACAGGTAGTCCCAGTCTTCAAGAAGGGTCGTCGTGCAGATGCGCAAAACTATAGACCTATATCTCTGACGTCGATCTGTTGTAGAATTTTAGAACATGTTTTTTTGCTCGCGTATCATGTCGTTTCTGGAAACCCAGAATCTACTCTGTAGGAATCAACACGGATTCCGGAAACAGCGATCGTGTGAGACCCAACTCGCTTTATTTGTTCATGAGACCCAGAAAATATTAGATACAGGCTCGCAGGTAGATGCCATTTTCCTTGACTTCCGGAAGGCGTTCGATACAGTTCCGCACTGTCGCCTGATAAAGTAAGAGCCTACGGAATATCAGACCAGCTGTGTGGCTGGATTGAAGAGTTTTTAGCTAACAGAACACAGCATGTTGTTCTCAATGGAGAGACGTCTACAGACGTTAAAGTAACCTCTGGCGTACCACAGGGGAGTGTTATGGGACCATTGCTTTTCACAATATACAGGGTGTTACAGAAAGGTACGGCCAAAATTTCAGGAAACATTCCTCACACACAAAGAAAGAAAATATGTTATGTGGGCATGTGTCCGGAAACGCTTACTTTCCATGTTAGAGCTCATTTTATTACTTCTCTTCAAATCACATTAATCATGAAATGGAAACACACAGCAACAGAACGTACCTGCGTGACTTCTAACACTTTGATACAGGAAATGTTCAAAATGTCCTCCGTTAGCGAGGATACATGCCTCCACCCTCCGTCGCATGGAATCCGTGATGCGCTGATGCAGCCCTGGAGAATGGCGTATTGTATCACAGCCGTCCACAATACGAGCACGAAGAGTCTCTACATTTGGTACCGGCGTTGCGTAGACAAGAGCTTTCAAACGCCCCCATAAATGCAAGTCAAGAGGGTTGAGGTCAGGAGAGCGTGCAGGCCATGGAATTGGTCCGCCTCTACCAATCCATCGGTCACCGAATCTGTTGTTGAGAAGCGTACGAACACTTCGACTGAAATGTGCAGGAGCTCCACCGTGCATGAACCACATGTTGTGTCGTGCTTGTAAAGGCACATGTTCTAGCAGAACAGGTAGAGTATCCCGTATGAAATCATGATAACGTGCTCCATTGAGCGTAGGTGGAAGAACATGGGGCCCAATCAAGACATCATCAACAATGCCTGCCCAAACGTTCACAGAAAATCTGTGTTGATGATGTGATTGCACAATTGCGTGCGTATTCTCGTCAGCCCACACATGCTGATTGTGAAAATTTACTATTTGATCACGATGACAGTACATACTGAAGAAACTAAAATGAGCTCTAACATGCAAATTAAGCGTTTCTGGACACATGTCCACATAACATCTTTTCTTTATTTGGTGTGAGGAATGCTTCCTGAATGTTTGGCCGTACCTTTTTGTAACACCCTGTATATAAATGACCTATTAGATAGTGTCGGAAGTTCCATGCGGCTTTTCGCGGATGATGCTGTAGTATGCAGAGAAGTTGCAGCATTACAAAATTGCAGCGAAATGCAGGAAGATCTGCAGCGGATAGGCACTTGGTGCAGGGAGTGGCAACTGACCCTTAACATAGACAAATGTAATGTACTGCGAATACATAGAAAGAAGGCTCCTTTATTGTATGATTATATGATAGCGGAATAAACACTGGTAGCACATACTTCTGTAAAATATCTGGGAGTATGCGTACGGAACGATTTGAAGTGGAATGATCATATGAAATTAATTGTTGGTAAGGCGGGTGCCAGGATGAGATTCATTGGGAGAGTCCTTAGAAAATGTAGTCCAATAACAGTCGTTCGGCCTATACTTGAGTATTGCTCATCAGTGTGGGATCTGTACCAGGTCTGGTTGACAGAGGAGATAGTGAAGATCCAAAGAAGAGCGGCGCGTTTCGTCACAGGGTTATTTGGTAAAGCCGTCGGCACACGGACCGTGCATCCGAACGTTGGGCGTTGAGCGTGCCGAGTCTTTCCGAACGTGCAGAGCAATATCTGGCATGTCAGATATTCTGAGCGTGCATCTGAGCGTTGACCAATGAGATGGGACAATGCCACCTACGTCACACGCACGCCGTCTCCCTTCAGTACACAGTTGTGAGGCGCCATATTGGCATTCATTTGAAGCCTATATGTACATTTGCCGTTTCTGAGCACCAGCAAATTGAGAATCACTGGAAAACCCGTTGTTAACTGTGTGATTCGTTCCAATAAAAGAATGAGAAACATCACATTCGTAGGAAAGGAATTATTGTAACATGCGTACTGTGGGAGTAGGCTACTTGAAGGCTGCGACATACTGAAGATCCACCCAAAACGCATTGTTCTTGGTACAATTTGTTATAATTAAATTTTAGTTAGTAACATAATTATCTACGATTAACGTTTATAGCAAGGGGTAACACAATATGTTTAAATACACGCAGGGCGTTGTTGGTTTAGCGTAAGGAGGAGCGTCTCTGCCCACGAATGACATTTTGTTGAGGCGGTGGTTCGCGTCTTAACACTTCTAAATTCTGTTTTCGTAACATTCGCGTTTTTATTAGGTTCTGATACTTTATTATTAGTTTAATATACGTATATGCTATAATATTTGATGTTATGTAAATATAAGTTCACCTTTTTTTGATGGGTGACTTTGTTTGATTGGCTTAATCTACAGGACAGCTTGCGCTACTTGTATAAAGATATTTTGCTTCTTTTTCTTTTACTGTTCATAATTCACATGTTGCAAAGATTCTGCTACTGGGTAGGAACAGTGATCAAGTAAGACTGACCTTGGGGTTTTACTAAAATGTGTAAATGATGAAATAATGCTTAACTTATGCGGAGAAGTATTCCAAATTTGTACCGCTCTGTTTGTAATGGAACTTTTATAAGCCTGTGTCCTTACTGATTTGACATGGTACTTTCCTTTTCGTGGACGATGGAGGAAATGTGCGTTTTAATAGAGCTAACGTGGGAATTTTACGCGCGCCCGTTGAGTAAACAGTGCGATTTATGAACTAGAAACATCGCTCAACTGCTGACAGAGTGCGTTGCGATCGCGTATACGACGTTGGGGCCCACGTACCGTGTGCACAAGTCGCATCGTTCCTGAGCGTTCAGCAGCACGTTGAACTTGGCACGCTCAACGTCAACGTTCGACAGCACGGTCCGTGTGCCGACGGCTTAAGCGTGATAACGTTACGGAGATGTTTAGCAAACGCAAGTGGCAGACTCTGCAAGAAAGGCGCTCTGCATCGCGGTGTAGCTTGCTGTCCAGGTTTCGAGAGGGCGCGTTTCTGGGTGAGGTGTCGAATATATTGCTTCCCCCTACTTATACCTCCCGAGGAGATCACGAATGTGAAATTAGAGAGATTCGAGCGCGCACGGAGGCTTTTCGGCAGTCGATCTTCCCGCGAACCGTACGCGACTGTAACAGGAAAGGTAATGACAGTGGCACGCAAAGTGCCTTCCGCCACACACCGTTGGGTGTCTTGCGGAGTATAAATGTAGATGTAGATGTAGACACAGCACCCCCACCCTCACCTACCTTGGCCTCATCATTGACCGTCACCTCACCTGGCTCCCTCATCTCCGCTCCATCCAATCCAAAGCCCACAACCGCCTCCGACTCCTCCAACTCCTCTCTGGCCGGACGTGGGGGTTGCACCCCTCTACCATCCTCCACACCTACAAATCCTTAATCCGTCCCATCCTCTGTTATGTCAGTCCTGCCTGGATATCTGCCCCCCCCCCAAATTCTATAAGTCCCTCCAAATCCTTGAGCGTCATGCACTCCGCCTCGCCTTCCGTATACGCCTCCCGTCCCCCACGCGGATCCTCTATGATCTCATTCCTTTCCGCCATCTGCTCCTATTCCTCGAACATATCCGCATCCTCTACACCTCCTGCCGTCTTGAACCCCGTCACCCCCTGGTTGCTCCTCTCCTCTCCCATCCCCGCCCCCTGCCGCGTCTTCACCGTTGTGTCCCCCTTACCCTCCATCTCTACACCCTACATCTCCTTTCCCAAGGTGGCTTCCATCAACTCTCCCTCCCGGATGATGCCCCCTCTCCCTCCATTTATCCCTCCTATCAACTCTGATCCTCACTCCCCCTCCTTTCCTCTGTCCTTTTCCCGGGCTCCCTGTCCCCCCCTTCCATCCTCTTTCTTCCCCACCTCCCCTCTCTTTGCCCCCTTCTCTCCCCCGCGTCCTTTTACATTTCCCTCCTCTGCCTCCTCTCATTCCCTCTCGCGTCTGCCCTTCTCCCCCTTTATTCGTCCTCTCCCTCCTTGGTTTCCCCCCCACCCCTTTTCGTTTTTTCCTCTCCTCCCTCCTTGTTTTTCCCCCTACTCCAGGTCCCAGCCCCCATCTGCCTTGGGTCGGGAGTGCCATCTTTGTGCCGCCTTTTTCGTGCAGTGTTTTACAGTGTGTTTTTCCAGTGCGTGCTCCGTGTTGTGTCTTTTGGGAAGTGTAGCGAACAGCCATCATACTGTCGCTGGGTGTGCTTTCTACACTCCTGGAAATGGAAAAAAGAACACATTGACACCGGTGTGTCAGACCCACCATACTTGCTCCGGACACTGCGAGAGGGCTGTACAAGCAATGATAACACGCACGGCACAGCGGACACACCAGGAACCGCGGTGTTGGCCGTCGAATGGCGCTAGCTGCGCAGCATTTGTGCACCGCCGCCGTCAGTGTCAGCCAGTTTGCCGTGGCATACGGAGCTCCATCGCAGTCTTTAACACTGGTAGCATGCCGCGACAGCGTGGACGTGAACCGTATGTGCAGTTGACGGACTTTGAGCGAGGGCGTATAGTGGGCATGCGGGAGGCCGGGTGGACGTACCGCCGAATTGCTCAACACGTGGGGCGTGAGGTCTCCACAGTACATCGATGTTGTCGCCAGTGGTCGGCGGAAGGTGCAAGTGCCCGTCGACCTGGGACCGGACCGCAGCGACGCATGGATGCACGCCAAGACCGTAGGATCCTACGCAGTGCCGTAGGGGACCGCACCGCCACTTCCCAGCAAATTAGGGACACTGTTGCTCCTGGGGTATCGGCGATGACCATTCGCAACCATCTCCATGAAGCTGGGCTACGGTCCCGCACACCGTTAGGCCGTCTTCCGCTCACGCCCCAACATCGTGCAGCCCGCCTCCAGTGGTGTCGCGACAGGCGTGAATGGAGGGACGAATGGAGACGTGTCGTCTTCAGCGATGAGAGTCGCTTCTGCCTTGGTGCCAATGATGGTCGTATGCGTGTTTGGCGCCGTGCAGGTGAGCGCCACAATCAGGACTGCATACGACCGAGGCACACAGGGCCAACACCCGGCATCATGGTGTGGGGAGCGATCTCCTACACTGGCCGTACACCACTGGTGATCGTCGAGGGGACACTGAATAGTGCACGGTACATCCAAACCGTCATCGAACCCATCGTTCTACCATTCCTAGACCGGCAAGGGAACTTGCTGTTCCAACAGGACAATGCACGTCCACATGTATCCCGTGCCACCCAACGTGCTCTAGAAGGTGTAAGTCAACTACCCCGGCCAGCAAGATCTCCGGATCTGTCCCCCATTGAGCATGTTTGGGACTGGATGAAGCGTCGTCTCACGCGGTCTGCACGTCCAGCACGAACGCTGGTCCAACTGAGGCGCCAGGTGGAAATGGCATGGCAAGCCGTTCCACAGGACTACATCCAGCATCTCTACGATCGTCTCCATGGGAGAATAGCAGCCTGCATTGCTGCGAAAGGTGGATATACACTGTACTAGTGCCGACATTGTGCATGCTCTGTTGCCTGTGTCTATGTGCCTGTGGTTCTGTCAGTGTGATCATGTGATGTATCTGACCCCAGGAATGTGTCAATAAAGTTTCCCCTTCCTGGGACAATGAATTCACGGTGTTCTTATTTCAATTTCCAGGAGTGTATTACTTGCGAACAGAAACCAGACTGTCGCCATGTTTTTTAGTTGTGTGTCTACTGTGTTACTTGTCTGATTCTTGTGTCTTTTATCGACATTGCGAACCCCCTTTGCTTTCTGTTTTAACTTTCCGCAATTTTACGCCATTTTTCACTTTAAATCGCCATTTTATCGCCTGTTTTTCCTTGTTTCTTTCTTCTCCCTTTATTTACAAAAAGCCTGTAGGCTGAAGAGCAGCGTAGTAAGCTGCTGCCGGCCCGCCCCCTTCGGGGGGAATTGAAAATCAATAAAGAAAAAAAAAATACACAGCTTGTAGTGTGCAGCCGCGGCTCACCGTCAGGTGTGGGGCAGCAGACGGCCATCCCGCAGCCGGCGGGACACGGGTGTAGCGAGTGCGCGGGGCGCGTGCGCAGACAGCGCGCGCACAGTGGCGGGCAGCTGGCGGCGGCGGCTGCGGCGGCGCGCGGCGCCAGCACGAGCGGCGGGTCCCTCAGCAGCAGGTCGCCCGCAGACTGCGCCCGCTGCGCAGCCAGGCCGCGGCCCTCCACCGGCGACAGGAAGAGCCGCCACGGGCCGGCGCACCCCGAGTGCTGCCGCAGCAGCCGCTCCGTGTCCTGCAGGTCCTCCTCCTCTCCGTCGCTCCAATCGCACACCTGCCCAGTTGCAGTACAAATGGTCACCACATCAAACAGCTGAAAAGGCGACTGACATTTACCTACAGTTTTCGTTAAATACCGAGCAAAGTGTTTCCGTAATCTCATTTACCGCCACAATATCCAAGATACAGGGTGTTTAAAAAATGACCGGTATATTTGAAACGGCAATAAAAACTAAGCGAGCAGCGATAGAAATACACCGTTTGTTGCAATATGCTTGGGACAACAGTACATTTTCAGGCGGACAAACTTTCGAAATTACAGTAGTTACAATTTTCAACAACAGATGGCGCTGCAAGTGATGTGAAAGATATAGAAGACAACGCAGTCTGTGGGTGCGCCATTCTGTACGTCGTCTTTCTGCTGTAAGCGTGTGCTGTTCACAACGTGCAAGTGTGCTGTAGACAACATGGTTTATTCCTTAGAACAGAGGATTTTTCTGGTGTTGGAATTCCACCGCCTAGAACACAGTGTTGTTGCAACAAGACGAAGTTTTCAACGGAGGTTTAATGTAACCAAAGGACCGAAAAGCGATACAATAAGGATCTGTTTGAAAAATTTCAACGGACTGGGAACGTGACGGATGAACGTGCTGGAAAAGTTGGGCGACCGCGTACGGCAACCACAGAGGGCAACGCGCAGCTAGTGCAGCGGGTGATCCAACAGCGGCCTCGAGTTTCCGTTCGCCGTGTTGCAGCTGCGGTCCAAATGACGCCAACGTCCACGTATCGTCTCATGCGCCAGAGTTTACACCTCTATCCATACAAAATTCAAACGCGGCAACCCCTCAGCGCCGCTACCATTGCTGCACGAGAGACATTCGCTAACGATATAGTGCACAGGATTGATGACGGCGATATGCATGTGGGCAGCATTTGGTTTACTGACGAAGCTTATTTTTACCTGGATGGCTTCGTCAATAAACAGAACTGGCGCGTATGGGAAACCGAAAAGCCCCATGTTGCAGTCCCATCGTCCCTGCCTCCTCAAAAAGTACTGGTCTGGGTCGTCATTTCTTCCAAAGGAATCATTGGCCCATTTTTCAGATCCGAAACGATTACTGCATCACGCTATCTGGACATTCTTCGTGAATTTGTGGCGGTACAAACTGCCTTAGACGACACTGCGAACACCTCGTGGTTTATGCAAGATGGTGCCCGGCCACATCGCACGGCCGACGTCTTTAATTTCCTGAATGAATATTTCGATGATGGTGTGATTGCTTTGGGCTATCCGAAACATACAGGAGGCGGCGTGGATTGGCCTCCCTATTCGCCAGACATGAACCCCTGTGACTTCTTTCTGTGGGGACACTTGAAAGACCAGGTGTACCGCCAGAATCCAGAAACAATTGAACGGCTGAAGCAGTACATCTCATCTGCATGTGAAGCCATTCCGCCAGACACGTTGTCAAAGGTTTCGGGTAATTGCATTCAGAGACTACGGCATATTATTGCTACGCATGGTGGATATGTGGAAAATATCGTACTATAGAGTTTCCCAGACCGCAGCGCCATCTGTTGTTGAAAATTGTAACTACTGTAATATCGAAAGTTTGTCTGCCTGAAAATGTACTGTTGTCCCAAGCATATTGCAACAAACGGTGTGTTTCTATCGCTGCTCGTTTAGTTTTTATTGCCGTTTCAAATATACCGGTCATTTTTGAAACACCCTGTAAAAGCGTTAACTACGTTTCTTTACAAAAAACTATCCTGCTTTTACTCCAGAATATAATTTGCTAGTGAGATAAAAGAGTATAATTACATCTGTAGTTTTCTTAAATTATTTGGTTTTAGTTGACCTTAACCCAATAAACACACCATTATCTTGTGGTAAAAATAAAATGTCTTATCTCTGCGGTACGGCAACGTCCTTGCCGCAGTGGCTACACCGGTTCCCGTGAGATCACCGAAGTTAAGCGTTGTCGGGCGTGGTTGGCACTTGGATGGATGCCCATCCTGGTCGCCGTGCGCTGTTGCCATTTTTCGGGGTGCACTCAGCCTCGTGATGCCAATTGAGGAGCTATTCGACCGAATAGTATCGGCTTCGGTCAAGAATACCATCATAACGACCGGGAGAGCGGTGTGCTGACCCCCACGCCCCTCCTATCCGCATCCTCCACTGAGGATGACACGGCGGTCGGATGGTCCGGGTGGACCACTCGTGCCCTGAAGACTGAGTGCTTATCTCTGCGGTACACAAATCGTCGAAAGTACATGTCAATCTCTTCAAAATCCGTACTATCACAACCAACAGATTTTTAATCATCGTAAATATTGTCCCATGCGCAAGGCCTTGTAAAAGAAGGCGAAGTAGCGGACAGAGGTTGTGGGACACGCCCTTGCCCTTGGAGAAGGAAACTGCCCCTAAAAGGCGGAAGGATCAGCAATGATCAACGGCATGAGGGTGCCAAAGGAAACGGAAACCACAGGTTTAAAGGGACACAATATGTGTCCATAGGACATCATCATCATCATCATCATCCTTTAAGACTGATTATGCCTTTCAGCGTTCAGTCTGGAGCATAGCCCCCCTTATACAGTTCCTCCATGATCCCCTATTCAGTGCTAACATTGGTGCCTCTTCTGATGTTAAACCTATTACTTCAAAATCATTCTTAACCTAATCCAGGTACCTTCTCCTCGGTCTGCCCCGACTCCTCCTACCCTCTACTGCTGAATCCATGAGTCTCTTGGGTAACCTTGCTTCTCCCATGCGTGTAACATGACCCCACCACCTAAGCCTGTTCGCCCTGACTGCTACATCTATAGAGTTCATTCCCAGTTTTTCTTTGATTTCGTCATTGTGGACACCCTCCTGCCATTGTTCCAATCAACTAGTACCTGCAATCATCCTCGCTACTTTCATAACCGTAACCTCAACCTTGTTGATAAGGTAACCTGAATCCACCCAGCTTTCGCTCCCATACAACAAAGTTGGTCGAAAGATTGAACGGTGCACAGATAACTTAGTCCTGGTACTGACTTCCTTCTTACAGAAGAGAGTAGATCGTAGCTGGGCGCTCACTGCATTAGCTTTGCTACACCTCGCTTCCAGTTCTTTCACTATGTTGCCATCCTGTGAGAATATGCATCCTAAGTACTTGAAACCGTCCACCTGTTCTAACTTTGTTCCTCCTATTTGGCACTCAATCCGTTTATATATCCCCCCCATGAACCATGGACGTTGCCGTTGGTGGGGAGGCTTGCGTGCCTCAGCGATACAGATGGCCGTACCGTAGGTACAACTACAACGGAGGGGTATCTGTTGAGAGGCCAGACAAACGTGTGGTTCCTGAAGAGGGGCAGCAGCCTTTTCAGTAGTTGCAAGGGCAACAGTCTGGATGATTGACTGATCTGGCCTTGTAACAATAACCAAAACGGCATTGCTGTGCTGGTACTGCGAACGGCTGAAAGCAAGGGGAAACTACGGCCGTAATTTTTCCCGAGGGCATGCAGCTTTACTGTATGATTAAATGATGATGGCGTCCTCTTGGGTAAAATATTCCGGAGGTAAAATAGTCCCCCATTCGGTTCTCCGGGCGGGGACTACTCAAGAGGATGTCGTTATCAGAAGAAAGAATACTGGCGTCCTACGGATCGGAACGTGGAATGTCAGATCCCTTAATCGGGCAGGTAGGTTAAAAAATTTAAAAAGGGAAATGGATAGGTTAAAGTTAGATATAGTGGGAATTAGTGAAGTTCGGTGGCAGGAGGAACAAGACTTGTGGTCAGGTGACTACAGGGTTATAAACACAAAATCAAATAGGGGTAATGCAGGAGTAGGTTTAATAATGAATAGGAAAATAGGAATGCGGGTAAGCTACTACAAACAGCATAGTGAACGCATTATTGTGGCCAAGATAGATACAAAGCCCACACCTACTACAGTAGTACAAGTTTATATGCCAACTAGCTCTGCAGATGACGAAGAAATTGAAGAAATGTATGATGATATAAAAGAATTTATTCAGATAGTGAAGGGAGACGAAAATTTAATAGTCATGGGTGACTGGAATATGAGTGTAGGAAAAGGGAGAGAAGGAAACGTAGTAGGTGAATATGGATTGGGGCTAAGAAATGAAAGAGGAAGCCGTCTGGTAGAATTTTGCACAGAGCACAACTTAATTATAGCTAACACTTGGTTTAAGAATCATGATAGAAGGTTGTATACATGGAAAACCCTGGAGATACTAAAAGGTATCAGATAGATTATATAATGGTAAGACAGAGATTTAGGAACCAGGTTTTAAATTGTAAGACATTTCTAGGGGCAGATGTGGACTCTGACCACAATCTATTGGTTATGACCTGTAGATTAAAACTGAAGAAACTGCAAAAAGGTGGGAATTTAAGGAGATGGGACCTGGATAAACTGAAAGAACCAGAGGTTGTACAGAGTTTTAGGGAGAGCATAAGGGAACAATTGACAGGAATGGGGGAAAGAAATACAGTAGAAGAAGAATGGGTAGCTTTGAGGGATGAAGTAGTGAAGGCAGCAGAGGATCAAGTAGGTAAAAAGACCAGGGCTCTTAGAAATCCTTGGGTAACAGAAGAAATATTGAATTTAATTGATGAAAGGAGAAAATATAAAAATGCAGTTAATGAAGCAGGCAAAAAGGAATACAAACGTCTCAGAAATGAGATCGACAGGAAGTGCAAAATGGCTAAGCAGGGATGGCTAGAGGACAAATGTAAGGATGTAGAGGCTTATCTCACTAGGGGTAAGATAGATACTGCCTACAGGAAAATTAAAGAGACCTTTGGAGATAAGAGAACCACTTGTATTAACATCAAGAGCTCAGATGGAAACCCAGTTCTAAGCAAAGAAGGGAAAGCAGAAAGGTGGAAGGAGTATATAGAGGGTCTATACAAGGGCAATGTACTTGAGGACAATATTATGGATATGGAAGAGCATGTAGATGAAGATGAAATGGGAGATACGATACTGCGTGAAGAGTTTGACAGAGCACTGAAAGACCTGAGTCGAAACAAGGCCCCCGGAGTAGACAACATTCCATTGGAACTACTGACGGCCTTAAGAGAGCCAGTCCTGACAAAACTCTACCATCTGGTGAGCAAGATGTATGAAACAGGCGAAATACACTCAGACTTCAAGAAGAATATAATAATTCCACTCCCAAAGAAAGCAGGTGTTGACAGATGTGAAAATTACCGACAATCAGTTTAATAAGCCACAGATGCAAAATACTAACACGAATTCTTTACAGACGAATGGAAAAACTAGTAGAAGCCGACCTCGGGGAAGATCAGTTTGGATTCCGTAGAAATATTGGAACACGTGAGGCAATACTGACCTTACGACTTATCTTAGAAGAAAGATTAAGGAAAGGCAAACCTACGTTTCTAGCATTTGTAGACTTAGAGAAAGCTTTTGACAATGTTGACCGGAATACTCTCTTTCAAATTCTAATGGAGGCAGGGGTAAAATACAGGGAGCGAAAGGCTATTTACAATTTGTACAGAAACCAGATGGCAGTTATAAGAGTCGAGGGACATGAAAGGGAAGCAGTGGTTGGGAAGGGAGTGAGACAGGGTTGTAGCCTCTCCCCGATGTTATTCAATCTGTATATTGAGCAAGCAGTAAAGGAAACAAAAGAAAAATTCGGAGTAGGTATTAAAATCCATGGAGAAGAAATAAAAACCTTGAAGTTTGCCGATGACATTGTAATTCTGTCAGAGACAGCAAAGGACCTGGAAGAGCAGTTGAATGGAATGGACAGTGTCTTGAAAGGAGGATATAAGATGAACATCAACAAAAGCAAAACGAGGATAATGGAATGTAGTCGAATTAAGTCGGATGATGCTGAGGGAATTAGATTAGGAAATGAGACACTTAAAGTAGTAAAGGAGTTTTGCTATTTGGGGAGCAAAATAACTGATGATGGTCGAAGTAGAGAGGATATAAAATGTGGACTGGCAATGGCAAGGAAAGCGTTTCTGAAGAAGAGAAATTTGTTAACATCGAGTATAGATTTAAGTGTCAGGAAGTCATTTCTGAAAGTATTTGTATGGAGTGTAGCCATGTATGGAAGTGAAACATGGACGGTAAATAGTTTGGACAAGAAGAGAATAGAAGCTTTCGAAATGTGGTGCTACAGAAGAATGCTGAAGATTAGATGGGTAGATCACATAACTAATGAGGAAGTATTGAATAGGATTGGGGAGAAGAGAAGTTTGTGGCACAACTTGACCAGAAGAAGGGATCGGTCGGTAGGACATGTTCTGAGGCATCAAGGGATCACCAATTTAATATTGGAGGGCAGCGTGGAGGGTAAAAATCGTAGGGGGAGACCAAGAGATGAATACACTAAGCAGATTCAGAAGGATGTAGGTTGCAGTAGGTACTGGGAGATGAAGAAGCTTGCACAGGATAGAGTAGCATAGAGAGCTGCATCAAACCAGTCTCAGGACTGAAGACCACAACAACAACAACCGTTTATATTTCTTTCCCACTGACATTACTTTCGTTTTGGAGATGCTAATCTTCATACCATAGTCCTTACATTTCTGATCTAGCTCTGAAATATTACTTTGCAAACTTTCAATCGAATCTGCCATCACAACTAAGTCATCCGCATATGCAAGACTGCTTATTTTGTGTTCACATATCTTAATCTCACCCAGCCAGTCTATTGTTTTCAACATATGATCCATAAATAATATGAACAACAGTGGAGACAGGTTGCAGCCTTGTCTTACCCCATAGGTCCATAGGTCCATAGGACATGTAACTGAAAAAGCGTCGTGCTGATTTCTCCTTTTCCAAAAGATTCCGGACTGGTCCCCTGTTCTCAGCTGCTGGAGGACACTGACAAGTAGGAACTAACCAAGAGAAATTGAAGTAATAACCAACAAAACTGTAACACTCAACGAGTTGTAGCGTAGAATATCAGAAGATCATAAGAGAGGTAGAAAATCTAAAAAGTAAATAAATAGGCTAAGTCTAGATACATTGACGGAAAAGGAACGCAACAGCATACAGTAATAGTGCGCCGTTAATGAAAGTCGGTTGTCGAGTTTCTACATCTGAAAGATGATGTCTAGTAGCACCACTACAAGGATGCAAATCAGGTTTGCTTTAAAAACACGCTGTAGCGGTCGTGAGCGTTAGTTACCTTCGAGACTGGACGTAGTGAGTTGATGTTAGTCAACAATGTCTTTAAGGCCACAAAGACGCCGTCATCAATACCTCACTGACTTTGAACGAGGTCGTGTAAAAGAGCTAGGAGCGACTTGATGTTCTCTCTTCGATACTAGAGAAAAGCTTGACAGGAATGTAGCCACAGTACACGATTGCTGTCAGCGGTGGTCACGAGAACGTACGATCGCAAGAAGACTGGGCTCTGGACGGTCACGTGACACCACCGAGAGGGAAGACCATCGTCTTTGGTGTATAATTCTGGCGCATCGTACTACATTTGCAAGAGTAATCGGAGCAGCAGTTGGCACCACAGTGACACAATGAACTGTTATAGATCGATTACTTACAGGACAGCTCCGAGCTACACACCCTCCACAGGTCACAGTCATTTGCGGCTTCAGTGCTGTCAGGCGAGAGCTTATTAGACGGCAGGGAGGATGTATATTGTGTTTTCTGACGAAAGCCGCTTCTGCCTCGATGCCAGTGATGGTTAGAAGGAGTTCAGTCAGAGACCTGCAACCAACCTGCATGCGTGCTAGACACATTGGGCCTACACCTGGAGTTCTAATCTGGGATGCGATTTCGTACGACAGCAGGAGCACTCTCGTAGCTACCCTATGTGCTCTGACTGCAAATTCGTACGTCAATCTGGTGATTCGACCTGTTTTGCTGCCATTCATGCATAGTAGTCCATGGGGTGTTTTCCAACAGGATAACGCTCGCCCACATACCATTGTTGTAACCCAAGGTGCTCTACAGAGTGTCAACATGCTACCTTGGCCTGCTCGACCACCAGATCTGTCACCAATCTAAAATATATGGGACATCATCGGACGGTAACTCCAGCGTCATCCAGAACCAGCATTAATCAGCCGTGTACTGACCGCTCAAAAGTAACAGGCATCGAGCTCCATCCCACAGTCCGACATCCTCACCTGCACAACACAATGCATACACGTTTGCATGCTTGCATTAAACATTCTGGTGGTTTCACCGGTACTTAATGTACCAGTATTTCATATTCGCAATGGCTTATATCGCGCTTACATTAACGTGTGATCTTGCAATATTTATCACTTGTTACCTAGGCAAATGTATTCCCAATTTGATTACTCTACGCTGATTATTTTTTGGTATTGTGATTTTTTTAGATAGCATACATTGTGGCGTCAGTGCAGAGATATGGAAAGAAGATAAGTATTTGCGGTCAAACTAATACGGGGTAATATCAATGTCAGGGGAACTAGTGTAACGGGAACAGGATTCGTTATGAATAGGAAGGTAAAGCAGGGCATGAGGTATTGTGAACACTTCAGTAATACAATTATTCTCATCAGAATCGATAACAAAATCTCGTCATGAACGATATTTGAGACATACATTCCGAAGTCGTAGGTAGAAGATGAAGAGATAGAGAAAATATGTGAGGATAGTGAATGTCTCAGTCTGTAAATGAAGATGAAAATGTAATAATCGTGGGTGATAGGAAGGCTGTAGTAGGAGGAGAAATAGAAGGAGAGGGGCCCGTTAGTAGGCACGAGAGAGGGGAAAGCTTAATTGAGCTCTGTAATAATGTTAACTAATAATACAGAATAAATGTTTAAATATCACAAGAGATGGACGAATATCTGAAGGAGACCAGCAGACACCGGAAGTTACCAGCTGGATGACAAAGATTCCGAAATCCGATATTGAATTGCAAGGTGTACCGAGTTGCAGATGCGGACTGAAATCACAATTTAATAATAATGAATCGTCCAGATAAACCAATCTGGAAAGCAGTAATTTACTGAACTACTGATGAATGATGAGAAGCGTTTGAAAAAAATGTCTCTGAGCACTATGGGACTTAACATCTGAGGTCATCAGTTCCCTAGAACTTAGAACTGCTTAAACCTAACTAACCTAAAGACATCACACACATCCATGCCCGAGGCAGGATTCGAACTTGCGACCGTAGCAGTCGCGCGGTTCCGGACTGCAGCGCCTAGAACCGCGTGGCCACTGCGGCCGGCTAGAAGCGTTTGAAGTTCACTAAGGCTGTAGATACTGCGATAATGAATACCACAAGGTGCAGTTAAGATGAAGACGAATGGACATCTCCAGAAATGGCAGTCGCAGTTGGACAGACAAATATGAATACAAGGAAAGTAACTGCTAGGAAATCTAGAATTACAGAACATTTCAATTTATCGATGAAAGAAGGAAGAACAAAAATGATCAGGAAACACAGGAATAAAGCAATCTAAGTCACTTATTAACGACGTGAATAAGGATTACAGGGAAGCCAAAACGAAATGACTTCAGGAAAAGTGCGAAGAAATCGAAAAGACGATGGCCGTCAGTAGGATTGATGCAACTAAGTCAAAACAACCTTCGGTAAAATTAAAAGCAAGGGCGTCAACATTAACAGTGGAAGATGAATTCCACTGTTGAACGTAGAGAAGGGACAGATACGTGGAAAGAGTACACTGAACGCGTCTACGAAGGGAAGGAATTGTCTGATGTGGTATAAGAAGAAATGGAGGTCGATGTGGAAGACACAGAGTATCTAATGCTAAACTTTAACCGAACTCTGCACGACTTGCGATCGAGTAAAGCCTAAGACACGGATCACATCCCTTCAGAATTTCTAAAATTATCATAGAAAGTTGCATAGATCACACACCTTCAGAATTTCTAAAATCATCACAGTAAGTTCAAGTTCGTGACTCTATAAGACTGGAGGCATACCATCAAACTTTCGGAAAAATCTAATCCATGCAATGCCGAAGTTAGGAAGGACAGAGCAATACGAGAACCATCTCATAATCAGTTTAGCAGCTCATGCCTCAAAGTTTGCTGACAAGAATAATGTGCAGAAGAACAGAAAATAAAACTGAGGATCTTTTATATGACGGTTAGTTTGGTTTTATGACAGAGAGAATAGTATGACGGTGCGCTTGATAATGGAAACAAGACGTAAGAAAACAAGACACTTTTGTATGATCTGTTCACCTAGAAACAGCAACAATGTAAAATGTTGCAAGACGTTCGAAATTCTCAGGAAAGTAAGTGCAGGCTACAGGAAAAGGCGGGAAATAATATACAACATATAAAAGGTGATGCTGAGTGAATTGAATTAGGAAATGAGACACTTAAAGTAGGAGATGTTTTTTGCTATAAGGGGAGCAAAACAACTGATGATGCTCAAAGTTGAGAGGATATGAAATGTAGACTGGCAATGGCAAGGAAAGGGTTTCTGAAGAAGAGAAATTTGTTAACATCCAGTATAGATTTAAGTGTCAGGAAGTCCTTTCTGAAAGTATTTGTACGGAGTGTAGCCATGTATGGAAGTAAGAGGTGGACGACAAACAGATTAGACAACAAGAGATTAGAAGCTTTTAAGATGTGGTTCTACAGAAGAATGCTGAAGACTAGATGTGTAGATCACGTAACTAATGAGGAGATACTGAATAGGGGAGAAGAGAATTTTGTGGTATAACCTGAGTAGAAGAAGGGATCGGTTAGTAGGACATATTCTGAGGCATCAAGGGATCACCAATTTAGTACTGGAGGGAAGCGTGAGTGGTAAAAATCGTAGAGGGAGACCAAGAGATGAATACAGTAAGCAGATTCAGAAGGATGTATGTCGTAATAGTTATTCGGAGATGAAGATGCTTGCACAGGATAGAGTAGCATGGAGAGCTGCATCAAACCAGTCTTTGGACTGAAGACCACGACAAGAACAACAAGATGTAAAAGAATCAAGAGGAAAAGATAAGAATGAAAAACGGGAAAAGAAGTGTTCGGATTAGAAAGACAGCGGTGTAACCTTTGGTCGCTACTTTTCAATCTACACTTCGAATAAGCAATCATCGAAATAACAGCAAGGTTCAGGAGTGGGATTAGAATTGATAGTGGAAAGATATCAATGGTAAAATTGCTGTCCTGAGTGAAAGTGAGGAAGAATCACAACACGTGTTAAATGGAATGAACACTCTAATGACCAGGTGTTATGAACTGAGAGAAAACCGAAGAAAGGCGGAAGCGGTGGGGAGTAGCTGAAATGAAATTAGCGATAAACTTAACATCAAAATTGGAAACCATGAAACAGATGAAGTGAAGGAATTCTGCTACCTTTGAGCAAAGTAACAGATTACAGACGAAGCAATGTGGACATAAAAAAGCAGACTTTGTACAGGCAAAGTGGGCCTTCCTGGCCAAAAGAAGTCTTCTAGTATCTTACATCGGCCTTAAGCAGAGGACGTAATTTCCCAGAATACACGTTTGGAGTATAGTAATGTATGGAAGTGAAACACGGAGATTGTGGTGAACAACAAATGTTCAGAGCACATACTTGGGACTACATGACCACAAATACATGATTCTTGTTTTGATGTCAGTCCTCAAAATCGTTCAAATGGCTCTGAGCACTATGGGACTTAACATCTGAGGTCATCAGTCCCCTAGACTTACAACTACTTAAACCTAACTAACCTAAGGAGATGACACAGATCCATGCCGAGGCAGGATTCGAACCTGCGGCCGTAGCAACAGCACTGTTCCGGACCGAAACGCCTAGTACCGCTCGGCCACAACGGCCGACGATATCAGTACTACTTTTTTAAACTAGCTGAGATGTTTCCCTTCTTTTGCTAAAGCCATGTTGTGAAAAATGTTAAGCATTTTGTAGACTTATGTCATATACTGAAACAAGATGAATGTGAGTCTGCAGCTGTTATGAAATCTACACATGCTGATCTATACTTACAGGTTCCACGCCGTTGCACTGTGGGGACGCGTCAGCTTCTCCATTGCAGAAGTGGTTGCTGTTCGTCTGCGAATTCAGTTCTTTGTCTGGAAGGACACTCTTATGCTTTGAGTGCAACGCTACACGAGTCTCCTCACTATCCTGTGACTCTTTCTCATTTTGTGTCACAGTCTCCATATTTTCTTGGATTTTCAAGGAAAATTTGACCTGGAAGATTTGTCGTCGAAATCACTTTGTCGTTCTGCATTAACTTACTGTCAAAGCTCTAATTTTTATCAGTACACCTTCACCGAAGTGGACTTGACAAGGCAGCAGATTACATCAACGGTCAGCTTCGAATGCTATTTCCGCTGAAGGCAATCTCGTTCACCTGAAAGAAACAGATGCCATAAAATTAAATAAGTCCACTAACTGCCATTCTACATTTATAAATAACAATATAACAATCATTATTTTTGTATTCTTTAGTCCAAAGACTGATACTGATTTGACGCAGATCTCCACGCTAGTCTACACCCTGTAACACAGATCCGTAGATGGCAACAGAGAATTGCCGAAACTTGTAATTCATATGGATAAATGATTTTCGCGATAAATGAAATGCGCTAGTTTGCTTTTGTTCTGTAGTATTTCTTTTACTGTGTTAACTCGGCTTACAACGCCATCTTCAGACATTTACTGACTATTATCATCGTAAAAGTTACAATGTTTGTAAACGAAGGCCACACCTACCAGCGAGAGACCCATGTCATTAACTTAGCAAAGAAAGGCAAAAAACTCAGCCTGCTGGAAGCCCTAGAAATTAACAAACATCTATCTCACAGTCCAGATCTAATCTTAAATGACCAATCACAGGTTAATACTTCCTCTCTTGTAAACTTCACATACTCCTCTCTGTTTTTCATTACTTCGCACACTCTCTGTTCTTACGTACTCCCCCATTTTCCCGTATTCACTAAGTTCTTTATTTTATTAAAATTATCGATGTAATCCATATATACCGTAGTTACAATTGTTAAATCTTTCTTTTAACTGGTACTTGTATTACTTTCCAAGTTTAATACCTCATGTAGTTGTATCATCAAGTACGGTTTTATTTTACTTGGTTCATTTATTTCATGTAAACTGTTACATAGGCACAGTTTTGAGTGTAGTGTTAATGTTTTTCCTCTTTGCTTCTTTTACATGGTTCACTTTTTACTTTTGAAAATGCAGTATAACCGCCCTCTCAAAGATAGCATTTTCTGTATGTTTTCCCTCACACTCCTTTGTTTTCCTGCATTTACTTATTTCTGTTTATCTTACTGATATTGCTTAAGTTCCTCATATATTCTGCTGTTACATTGACAATTCTTTCTTTTAGTTGTTTTGTGTATTATTCTCCATGTTTCATACCTCACGAAATAGCCTTGTCAAGTACTAATTTTATTTTATTATATTTGTGTATTAATATAAACTGTTATGTAGACTTACTGTTCCGGTTTCCTGTTTACGCCCTTTATATGGATTTACTGTTCACCTTTTTTACATGTCAAAGATGTTGTTTATTGTACGTTTCGGCTTCACTCAAAATGTGTAACTTCTTGTCCAGTGTCATTTACAAACACTGTAACTTCTTTAGCGACAATAATCAGTAAATGTGTGAAGATGGCCTTGTAAGCCGAAAACCAGTTAACACAATAAAAGCATTACTGTAGAAAAAAACTAGCGCTTTTCGTCTATTATACTGTTGTTCTACAAGGATCGCCTGAAGATTCAGTTAACATGATTTTGGCGATGTTGGCGGCTGAAAACGTTTTTGGTGTTCGTACTCCCTGTAAGCCTGTACATCTCTGTACATCTAGTGCAGACTACGTCCATTTGAACCTGTTTATTGTATTCGAGCCTTGCTGTCCCTCTAAAATGTTTAGGCGCAGCAGTTGGCTCCATTACGAACTTATGTTTTCCGATATCTTTAGTTGAAGCTATCTATTCCGGCTATGTTCTTCGTCCAAAGTATCAACTCTCCTGCTACCCTTGAACAGCGGTTATACACTTTGTGCAGAAGATAACGCAGACTGCAGCATCATTGAATTACGTGTAGCACTTTCATGCAGAACTGAAGCCGTTATGACATATTCCTTCTGCGTGTGTGTTACTTTATTATTTTTCTAGTTACTGCTGTTTTTATGGTAGTTAAATATGAAGCAGGTCTGAGAGATGCTCTCTTATCATTGACTGTTGTGGATACTTATATTTTACCACCGATGATTTAGTCATGCAGTGAACCAGCTGTTCTTGTGCTTGGATGTTATGTCTGTGTTTACTGAAAATCAGCTGGCAGTTTTTGTACAAAAACTTGTTCGCCAGAAAATCTTCGTTGCACATAATTCCACTGTCCATACAACCACATTTTACAATGGTCAATAAATTAGCGTATCAGGGACGAAGACTTGAGATGTCTTGTGTTTGGGATAGGTTGGAGTTTAATCACTCTGTTTTACCATGGCTGAGGAGTGTAGCATCACTCAGGTGTTTTTAAAGCTTCAGAAGCCGTCAGTGTTAGGTGTTAGTGTCCGCTTCGGAATGAATGAAGATAGTATGCGGTCTTGTGGCAACATAACTCTGTCTTACTTAATTTCATGAATTTTCCTTTGTTTTACTGATACATATAAGTCACTGGGGGTCAGGATCCAGCTGCAAACATCTTATTCAGATTCATTAACAGCTCCATAATGTTCAAATGAGATTTACTGCTATTGTCGTTTCTTTCTTTCTTGTCTTCGGCATTTGTCCCGCGCCAAAGCGGGGTCTGCCGTGTTACGACGGATTTGGCTGTGTTAGGTGCAGAGTGTGGCCGGATGCCCTTCCTGCCGCCACCTCGTAGCCCCCGGGACAGAATCAGTGTACTCCAACTGTCTGCTTCTAGTGTAATTCATGGAAGGGTGCGAACGTGATTAGAGGTCGGCGAGTCGTGTAACTGAGGCGAAACGTGGTTACCAGCCCGGTATTCACCTAGTGGGATGTGGAAAACCGCGTAAAAACCACATCCGGCTGGCTGGCTTACCGGCCCTCGCCGTTAATCCGCCGGGCGGATTCGATCCGGGGCCGGCGTACCTGCTAGAGTCCAGGAAGCAGCGTATCAGGACTCTCAGCTACCCTGGCCGGTACTGCTATTGCCATTGGGGGAGAAATAATAAATGAGACCATCTGCTTCGCTACGAACTGGAGTATTTTCAGAAATTCACGTCGATATCAACGATTTTTGATATAGCAGTGACTATCATACACCATCAGCTTTGGACTACCTAGATCAACTTCATTTACAGCTGATGTTCCTGAGACATGCTGAGTCTCATCTTTATCTACGAATATGATGTAGGCCCAAGCAGTGAGTTAAATTTTTCACCAGCACGGGGATTTGAACGCAAGTCTCCTGCTCACTATGTAGATGCGATAGCTGTTACGTCACACTGGCATTGCAGCTACAATAGCTGCACGGACTATCTTAGTATGACTCACTCCCCAATTCAGATTCCAATTCACGCCTCAGCCCATTGCTATTCCCTTTCTAATTTCATATCAGTATTGCCAAGAGACTCCAGGATTCGAATAGCACCTGAGCAATGAGCGAAGTGGGGTGAATCATGCCTGTACCTTAGGCATAGCTGGGATGATATATTAACCATATATACACTCCTGGAAATGGAAAAAAGAACACATTGACACCGGTGTGTCAGACCCACCATACTTGCTCCGGACACTGCGAGAGGGCTGTACAAGCAATGATCACACGCACGGCACAGCGGACACACCAGGAACCGCGGTGTTGGCCGTCGAATGGCGCTAGCTGCGCAGCATTTGTGCACCGCCGCCGTCAGTGTCAGCCAGTTTGCCGTGGCATACGGAGCTCCATCGCAGTCTTTAACACTGGTAGCATGCCGCGACAGCGTGGACGTGAACCGTATGTGCAGTTGACGGACTTTGAGCGAGGGCGTATAGTGGGCATGCGGGAGGCCGGGTGGACGTACCGCCGAATTGCTCAACACGTGGGGCGTGAGGTCTCCACAGTACATCGAAGTCGTCGCCAGTGGTCGGCGGAAGGTGCACGTGCCCGTCGACCTGGGACCGGACCGCAGCGACGCACGGATGCACGCCAAGACCGTAGGATCCTATGCAGTGCCGTAGGGGACCGCACCGCCACTTCCCAGCAAATTAGGGACACTGTTGCTCCTGGGGTATCGGCGAGGACCATTCGCAACCGTCTCCATGAAGCTGGGCTACGGTCCCGCACACCGTTAGGCCGTCTTCCGCTCACGCCCCAACATCGTGCAGCCCGCCTCCAGTGGTGTCGCGACAGGCGTGAATGGAGGGACGAATGGAGACGTGTCGTCTTCAGCGATGAGAGTCGCTTCTGCCTTGGTGCCAATGATGGTCGTATGCGTGTTTGGCGCCGTGCAGGTGAGCGCCACAATCAGGACTGCATACGACCGAGGCACACAGGGCCAACAACCGGCATCATGGTGTGGGGAGCGATCACCTACACTGGCCGTACACCACTGGTGATCGTCGAGGGGACACTGAATAGTGCACGGTACATCCAAACCGTCATCGAACCCATCGTTCTACCATTCCTAGACCGGCAAGGGAACTTGCTGTTCCAACAGGACAATGCACGTCCGCATGTATCCCGTGCCACCCAACGTGCTCTAGAAGGTGTAAGTCAACTACCCTGGCCAGCAAGATCTCCGGATCTGTCCCCCATTGAGCATGTTTGGGACTGGATGAAGCGTCGTATCACGCGGTCTGCACGTCCAGCACGAACGCTGGTCCAACTGAGGCGCCAGGTGGAAATGGCATGGCAAGCCGTTCCACAGGACTACATCCAGCATCTCTACGATCGTCTCCATGGGAGAATAGCAGCCTGCATTGCTGCGAAAGGTGGATATACACTGCACTAGTGCCGACATTGTGCATGCTCTGTTGCCTGTGTCTATGTGCCTGTGGTTCTGTCAGTGTGATCATGTGATGTATCTGACCCCAGGAATGTGTCAATAAAGTTTCCCCTTCCTGGGACAATGAATTCACGGTGTTCTTATTTCAATTTCCAGGAGTGTAGTTGATATTCCTGAGACATCTATGATAATGATGTAGCCTGAAGCAATGGTGAACCCCATTTCACCCACTGCTACGATGCTGTTCCAATATTGATGAGCCTTGGCAATATTGATGCGAGATTAGAAGGGGAATAGCAATGGGCTGAGGTGTGACTTGGAATCCGTATCTGGAAGAGAGATGCATTAGGGCAGTCCATGCAGCAGTCTTAGCAGCTGTGCTGGTGCAGTGTAATGGCTAGTACAACCTCCTAGTAACCAGGAGACCCGGGTTTGAATCCTGATGCCAGCAAAAATTTTAATTCGTTACTTCAGCCTCTATCATTATTGCAATTCAACTTCCTTCAGTTAGAAGTAACATAAGCAAAGCGCCCTTTATAGTTGCTATACAGTTCTGCAGATGGCGACCTAAAACACTGTTTTCCCTCCCTTGCATTCAGCATATCTTCGAGGTTTTATAGTACCTGGGGATCCGACTGATAGGTGAATGTTTCTCTGGACCTGTGTTTCAGAGTGAGTCCATCTCTTTGAGGCAAAATCCAAACTGTTACCTCAGGCAACTTAACATCTCGGCACCCGTATACACTGACTGTTTATGATTGTTGGAGTATGTCATAACAAATTCAAACCAAATGAAACACACGTCATAGTAACAGGTGCCTAAACAGTCGTATTAAAATGCCGTGTGCCCCTCTCTGCCATAGATTGTCCCAAGCCTTTTGTTGCAATTTGGCAACGTTTCTTACAAGCCCTGGAGAACGAGTAAGTTCTCGCTTCATCACGTCTCATATGTATTCAATTGGCGAGAGTTCTGTCGATCCTACTGTCAGCAACGTCTATATAAGGCAACAAGTGTGTGCCGCATTAGTTAGGTCGGTTACTGCTGCTACAATTGCAGGTTATTTGTTTAATTTAATCGCATGGCTCGGGCCACCCGTCGGGCAGGCCGTTCGGCGGGTGCCGGTCTTTCAATTTGACGCCACTTCGGCGACCTGCAGTCGATGAGGATGATAGGATGATGATGAGGACAGCACAACACCCAGTCCCTGGGCGGAGAAAATTCCCCGACTCAGCCGGGAATCGAACCCGGACCCAGAGAATTGACAATCCGTCACACTGACCATTCAGCTACCGGAATGTCAGTTTATCAAGATTTAAGTGCGTTTAAACATAGTGTTATAGTCGGCGCACGAGTGATGCAACACAGCATCTCCGAAGTAGCGATAAAGTGGCGATTTTCCCGTACGACCATTAGACGAGTGTACCAATATCACAAATCCGGTAAAACACCAAAATCTGCGACATCGCTGCGCCTGGAAAAAGATCCTGCAAGAACGGGACCAATGACGACTGAAGAGACTCATTCAACGCGACTGAAGTGTAACCCTCCCGCAAATGACTGCAGATTTCAATGCTGTGCCATCAGCAAGTATCAGGGTGCAAACCATTCAACGAAACATCATCGATATGGGCTTCCGGAGCCGGAGGCACACTCGTGCAGCCTAGATGACTGCACCACACAAAGCTTTACGCTTCGCCTGGGCCCGTCAATACGATCATTGGACTGTTGATGACTGGAAACAAGTTGCCTGGCCGGACGAGTCTCGTTTCAAATTGTATCGAGCGGATGGACGCGTACGGGTATGGAGACAATCTCATGAATGCATGGACCCTGTATGTCAGCACGGAACTGTTCAAGGTGATGGAGGCTCTTAAATGGTATGGGGCGTGTGTAGTTGGGGTGATATGGGTCCCCTGATATGTCTAGTACGACTCTGACAGTTGTCACGTACATAGGCATCCTGTCTGTTCACCTGAACATTCTGACGGACTCGGGCAATTCCAGCAGGACAATGCGACACCCCACACGTCCAGAATTGCTACACGGTGGCTCCAGGAACATTCTCCTGAGTTTAAACACTTCCGCTGCCACCAAACTGTCCAGACATGAGCATTATTGAGCATACCTGGGATGCCTTGCAACGTGATGTTCAGAAAGATCTGCACCCCCTCGTGTCTTACGGATTCACGGGCAGCCCTGTAGGACTCATGGTGTCAGTTCCCCGCAGCGCTACTTCAGACATTAGTCGCGACCATGCCACATCGTGTTGCGGCACATTTGCGTGCTCAGCAGGGCCCTACATGATCCAATGCAAGTGTGACAGTTTCTTTGGTTCTTCAGTGTATTATACCCTGGTGCTACCGAACACTGTCCTTAAGGGTTTGGAATGTTTTCCGGCACTGTACATACAAGGCGTTTTGACATGTTTGCTATACCGACGCCGCTCTTGAAAAAGTGGAGTGCTGATTTTAACAGCATAATTTTGCATTCGCCTATACATTTAGTTTCTTTTGATCAATTTGCTAATTTTTTTGTTGGAATACAGTTAAAGTAATTGAAATTTTTTGCAGGAAAGGTGTTTGCACCTTTAGTCAACAAAAATTTGAGTTTGTTTCCCTGATGTGGATTCGCTCTCAAGGGGCTACTGTTATGTGAAGACTGGTCACGGAAAGGCTGTCACCGAGATATAATGGCGAGTGGCCGTAGTTACCTCCTGTTCACAGTAGAGATGGGCAAAACTGTTCTTTTCAGAGATTGGATCAGAACTGTTCACTCCCTGAAATGAATTAGCTCTTTTTCATGACTCACCACTCATTTACAATAGAAAATAAATGGAAGGCACATTGCCCTTTAAACTTGGTTTATTCCAGTACTATACCTGTATTTTGATCTTATTTGATCCTATTTTGAAGTAACACAAATAATGAGTAAGAATTTTGTATTGTTTATTGAAATTTCCACGATATGACAAAGTTTTGGATTATTGATTTATTTTGCACTATCGTGGTTTTTTGGGTGATCGGAAAATGTTGTAACTTGAGATTTACATTAACAATATATTTGGCTATAATGTATTAAAATTTCATTAACCTCATACAAATACATCGCAAGCCATATATTTTTAAAGTGAACGTTTCCTTCCTAAAATCGCAAAATCCGTACCAGAATAAGAAAAAAATATATAAATTTGACTGTAAAACGAAAGTGCTGCATATAGCCTTACGCAGAATAAAACAAGGAAAATATTGGTGTATCACATTTTGCGATACGTTTATCGGTTCGCTCGTAATTAAAGCGTAAATTCGAGTGTCCATAATAAAAATCCTATAGTAAGAGGAGCCGTCAGGAACCTAATCTAATCAGTTTAAACATAGAAAAATAAAATAAAAACAATTGATGTATACATAACATAATAATGTAATATACATAGCGGTATTACTACGAAGAACAATATCCAGTAGAGACGAACTCCGATGCAGAGGCGCTGAGTCGAGCAGGTCGAGCCGCGAGCTGTATTACTGCGTGAGCTGAGACCGCAAAGACCAGAGTGACACCTGAGTCGCTTTTCTCAATGCTCTGGCTAGAGTCGAGACGGTGGGGCGAGCGTTGAGCGGGCGAGTTCCGAGGGTGGGGGGGAGCGGTGAACTCACCCGCTCCGAAACAAATCGTCCGTTCCCTTGCGAGCAGGTTGTTGCAAGTAGTTCCTATGTTATCCGCTAGGTGGCTCTCTGTCCTGTTGCTCGCATCAACTGCCCAGAGGGCAGGACGTGCGACTGAAACGATCGCCGACAGAGTGCGATGCGAAGTTACGCTGCGCCAGACACTGCAGGCGGCAGACGACGCACAGAGACGGCACGGCATATGTGAAACACAAAATCCAATGGGGCACTGCACAATGCAGGCAGCCAAGGTAGAAGCAGGGCAGAGGCCGGCGCTGGCTGTGTTGTGTGGCGTGCACTGTGCTCTGACCAGCAGAGGCGCTGCTGATATGCTCCGTCTCTCTCTCTGTCTCTCTCTCTCTGCCGTGGGAAACGTTTGGAGCTACCGTTCTTTTTTTCTGAATCACTGATTGTTCACTCCTTTGAAAGATTCAACTCTATGAATTAGTTCAAGAGCGGATCCCCCATCTCTAGTTCACAGATCGTCATAATAAGTGGCATAAATACACTCTTCCTTGTGTCCAGTTGCAATTTGAGGCCCTTTTTTGGGTTCGCTACCAGTCAATCAATCAGTCATTGCTGGCCAATACAGGAGAAGAGACAGGATTTATAGGTCATGCTTTCAGACATCACAAAACAAGTTCTATGGTACAATTTCAACCTCAATCCAAACAAACGCCCCCTCAATACGCCCAGAGACTGGACGTCGGGTGTAACGCACTTGCACCGGCCGTTGTGTCGCCACTGAAAATGGGACCTAGTTACAATGAGGTAACAAGAGTCATGAGATACATCCTGTTATAGTGTCGCACCTACTTTTGCCCGGCATAGTACAGCAACTCGGTGTGGCATGGACTCCACAAGCCGCTGGAAGTCCCCTGCAGAAATATTCAGCCATGCTCCCTCTATAGCCGTCCATAATTGCGAAAGTGTTGCCGGTGCAGAATTTTTTGCACGCAATGACCTCGCGATTATGTGCCATAAATGTCCGACAGGATCTCTGTCAGGCGATGTGGGTGGCCAAATCATTCAGTCTAACTGTCCGGAATGTTCTTGAAACCAATCGCGAACAATTGTGCCCGGTGACATGGCGCATTTCATCCTTAAAATTCCATCTTTGTTTGGGAACGTGATGTCTATGAATGGCTACAAGTGGTCTCCAAGGAGCAAAACATAACCATTTCCAGTCAGTGGTCCACGTAAGCAAAGCCCACACCATCATGAAACCACCATTAGCTTGCACAGGGGATCTGCGCCACTCTCGAAACCGACCATCAGTTCTTACCAACTAGAATCGTGAGTCGTCTGACCATCTCGTCTAGGATCCAAATAGTATGGTCAAGAGCCCAGTGAAGACGCTGAAGGCCAAGTCGTGCTGTTCCAAGATTTGATGTATGCAGTTACTTCAGGCAGTGTTGCTTGTCTGTTAGCACTGACAACTCTATGCAATCGCCACTGCTCTCGGCCGTTAAGTGAAGGGAGTCGGCCATTGTGTTTGTCCGTAGTAAGAGATAATGCCTGAATTTTTTTTATTCTCCCCACGCACTTGACAGTGTGGAACTAGGAATACTGAATTCCCTAAGTATATACGAAATTTGGTGGCACGTGCGTCTAGCTCCATCTACCATTCCGCTTTCAAACTCTTAATTCCCGACATGCGGGCATATTAAGGTCGGAAACCGTTTCACTTGAATCACCTCAGTACAAATGGCAACTCTGCCAATATGTGCATATAGCTATCCAATGACTTTCGTCACCTCAGTGTACTTATCGGCTATTGCATAGTTATTCGAGCGTGAATGACACGCTGAAGTACACTAAATCACCGCGTTAAATGTTTAACTCGCGTAGTTCTTATTTCAGTTCTCACTGGACAGTCGTCCTCTCTGCCCTGCCGGTCTTGTTCATGTGGGCCTGTCGTTCGTACGCGATCTAAAAATGTGAGAAGTTCCTTGGTGTTCTGTAGTGAAACATGTGCGAAGAAAGCAGTCAAAAAGTACACTCATGCTCATAAATTAAGGATAATGCTGACACATGGTGAAACAACGCTCTGGTGGGCGGTTTACGGGTTTAAATCATCTCGGGGTATGATCATGCGGTGCATTTGATCTGCGGTCGTCTCACGGTGGCGCTGGCAGCAGTCCACATACGCAGAGGTGTGTTGGGATATGACAGAGTACGGTGCAGACGTTTCCAGACATACTAATGGTGACTGTGTGTTGAAAATGGCTCAAAGAACACATATTGATGATGTTATGATGGGTAGAATACTAGGGCGACTGGAGGCTGGTCAAACACAGCAGGTCGTAGCAGGGGCCCTCCGTGTACCACACAATGTGATCTCAAGATTATGGCAACGATGCCAGCAGACAAGAAACGTGTCCAGTCGCTCAAGTACGGGACGTCTACAGTGTACAACACAACAAAAAGACCGATATCTCATCATCAGTGCCTGCAGACGGCCACAGAGTACTGCAGGTAGCCTTGCTCGGGACTTTACCGCAGCCACTGGAACAGTTGTCTCCAGACACACAGTCTACAGACGACTGAACAGATGTGGTTTATTCGCCCGAAGACCTGCAAGGTGCATTCCACTGACCCCTGGTCACAGGAGATCCCGTAAAGCCTGGTGTCAAGAACACAGTACATGGTCATTGAAACAGTGGTTCCACGTTATATTCACAGATGAGTTCAGGTATAGTCTGAACAGTGATTCTCGCCGGGTTTTCATCTGGCGTGAACAGGAACCAGATATCAACCCCTTAATGTCCTTGAAAGGGACCTGTATGGAGGTACACCCCTACATGTCTTTGACAGAGCAACTGTAACAGGTCAGGTGTATCGGGAATTCATCTTGCACCAGTATGTCCACCTTTTCAGGGGTGCAGTGGGTCCCACCTTCCTCCTGATGGATGATAACGCACGGCCCCACGGCCCCACCGAGCTGCCATCGTGGAGGAACACCTTGAAACAGAAGAGTGGCCTGCCTGTTCTCCAGATCTAAACCCCATCGAGCACATCTGGGATGCTCTCGGTCGACGTATCGCTGCACGTCTTCAAACCCCTACGACACTTCAGGAGCTCCGACAGGCACTGATGCAAGAACGGGAGGGTATACCCCAGCAGTTGCTCGACCACCTGATCCAGAGTATGCCAACCCGTTGTGCGGCCTGTGTACGTGTGCGTGGTGATCATATCCCATACAGATGTCGGGGTACATGCGCAAGAAACAGTGGCGTTTTGTAGCACATGTGTTTCGCGACGGTTTTCTCAACTTATCACCAATACCGTGGACTTGCAGATCTGTATCGTGTCTGTTCCCTATGTGCCCATGCTATTAGCGCCAGTTTTGTGTAGTTCCACGTCGTGTGACACCACCTTCTGCAATTATCCTTAATTTATGAGCATGAGTGTAGCTAGAAAAGAGTTGTGCTTAATTCCTTCGAGAATATATCTGGAACATTTCAGAAATAACATTTGGGTTTGCCGGTGTTTTTGTGTTGAGTGTATTAGACACTCGGAAATAACAACAAAACACAGGTATACTATTTTTCACTGTACCAGAGGACAACAATTGTGTGTGTTAGGGAGAGGTGTTAATTTTGTGGGAAGTACTGTGCGGTCGAAGGTGCATGAGTGGGAACTGGTGGGCTTCGTGCAGACTGTTGTTGATCGGCTCATCAGTGTAGTGTCATCAGTTGAGGCGTTACTTTCGTTTTGCCTCAGGTTACAGTAGGAACTAATTATGCTTTCTATACCGAGATATAAGTTTTTCTTTGATTGCTAGCAGCTTCAATACTTCGCTGGGTGAAAGGAATATTTGACGCATTTGTTTATTTCTTTTCATCATTTCTCAAAGAGGTCACACGCCGTTTATTTGTATACTCCTTGTTCCATCCTGTATGAGTGTGCATGGGTATGAATGGAAGTCAAATGTAGCGGGAGCATGGACCAAAGAGAACAGTTTAATGGAATAGCAGTCATTGCCAACATTACAAGAATAACGGCAGGTTGGCCAGAGGAGCAAGCAAAGACGAAAACAGGCACGAGGGTAGGTTACAAAGTTGGTGCGGGGGTGAGGTGAGTCTCCCCACCACCGCGTTTGAATAGGAAGGTTGGTGGGATTTTGGCGCGTGGAGAGCACTGTGGGGCCAGCCATCAGACGGACCGGACGCTGAAGCACAGCAGCTCGCAGATTTGGTGAGATAGAAATGAGGGAATATGGCTAAAAATTCACGACAGGGTATGCTCATAGCACGCATTCAACATACCTTCATCAGTACAGGTTACGGTTTCAATTTATTTGCAACAGTTTTCTCTTAAATGTGTTTGTGAAATTTTGCTTTGTGGTAGTGAGCATGCAACAGGAACCATCAGTTCATGTAGCTATTTCCCGAGTTATAAGCTTCACTTTTAGCTCAATGAGTGCAGATTGCGTATCGGATGGTAGATCGAGAAATTTCTGTCGCGAAATTTAATTATTTTTGGTACTTTCTTTGTGAGTTCAGTTCGCACTTCATTTTGGCACCAATAGTACATCATTTTTGCCCAGAATCTTTTCTCTGATAGAGCAGTGGCCTACCTTAAATTTCTAGTGGTGTAATTCATGCATGACGATAAGTGAGTCTTAAAGAATGACTGACGATTTTCCCGCTAAAGACGGTGTGGCCCACTTATGTATTTTTTGTGTTATTATGAAATTAAGTGTCATATATTTTTTGTGTTATTATGACATTATGTGTCATATATTAAATTATTCGTGTAGCGTTTTCGGTTTGTCATTGTCCTACCCATGAGAGGTAACGCTGAAGTTTTGTAACTAAAGAAAAATTGTAATGTGTCGGCTTCTAAAGCTTTCATCAAAGTAGAAAATAAATTTATTAAATGAGAGTCAGCATTGCAGTTAACAAATAGTCCCCCAGTCACCTGACACATGAAATGGGTAGGATGTATCTTATTCAGTCCGATTTTCTAAAGTTAATGAAAGAAATAATCTGCAATGTGAATTTAGATAGGCTACCAGCTGCTATAGTGACGGCTTTAAGAACAACCACCCCAGAACGCGTTATCTTAGAGAAACTCGCACCAGTTTCCGTTGCGCACATTTCAAAACTAATTAATTTGTTTATCAGGTTATTCAAATAAGGGTCAAAAATATAGATACCATTCCTTATGCGCCTGGTATATTAGCAGCCAGGACACAAAGTCGAGTAAAATTCTCTAAGGTAACGCGAGGAGATGGTCACACAGATTCAATATAAATTAAAAATATATAGAGAACTAACAATGTGCAGCCAACCAGCAGTCATATAGCACAGTGTATTGGATTTCTCGAATTCTGATATGAAAGCAGCTGACCAGACGACGTTCTGTTCGTATTGTCTTCTCTGGCTTCATTATTTAGCTATATGCTGAATTCTCTACTGCACGCTCTTACGTTACACGTATTTCACGCAGATATAATTTCCTGAGTTTGCAACAGTTTCATGTACCGCTCGTTCTATGTCGTAACTTTCGTTTCCCGCCTGATTTCTTGTGAAGCGTGATATGGAGTTTCGCCGCGTGTTATTTCACTGTTCTTACATATTGAACTAAATTGTAATAGTGAAAAAGTGTTTGTATGCCGTTGTGGGAGCGAGGGAGCTGCAGCACAAACGTACGCGACTGCACTCGACAGGGCGTGACTGACGTTCCACGGGAAGGACACTGCAGTGAGGTAGAAACAAATATGGAGAAATACAGGGTGACACAGAAATCGGGAACTTTTGAAATGCATAGTAACAGTGTGTATAACGGGCAACGCTGCGGAACAGGGACCTTGAGCTTTTTACAAAAACAATGATAGTCAGAAAATTGCGTAAGGGGGTTCTGACGTTCTTAAACTTAGGGTTTCATGGTCTGGTTCGGTTCAAATATGCTATAAAAACTTGAATTACAAATTTTGAAAAGACTGGGTCTGCTTTAAAAAAGGAACTGACAGGAGTACCGAGAAGTGCTTGCACTCCACAGAATATCGAACCTGTATTCGTTTCAGTCTTACTAAGCCCACGGCTCGGCGTTTAGTTTGTAAACAAGCAGCTACAGGCAGAATGTCCCGAGAGAGTGTTCGACGAATTCTCCAGTTTTATTTAAAATTTCGTCCCTAAAAGCTGCAGATCGTGCAACAACTCAGTGATAAAGATCGCCTGAAGATGATGGATACGTAATCCATTGAAACGTTGCGACTAGAAGACGACGCCACTCGGCTGATAACCCTTGAAGGTTTCATAGCTGAAATACGCCGAGAAAGCCTGCAATGGCAAATTACGACAAACGTTTCTGAACAAACTGTGGATGTCAGATGAAGCCAATTTTGGTCTCATTGGTTACGTGAATAAGCAGAACGACCGTTACTGCGCAGGCAGCAACCTAATGATGTTCATGAACGCCCTGTACACCTCAGCTAGGTGAGTGAATGGTGCGCCGCTCCGTCACACGGGGTTTCAGGACGTAATTTTCTTCCAAAATGAAGAGCGGATCGCATTGACTGTCACTTTGGATCGGTATGTCGAGATGTTGCAATCTTTTGTTGCGCTTGCATTGAACAATGTTCCACAACTTCACGATATCCGGCTTCAAGAGGAAGGTGGGACATCGCACACTCCAAGGCAATCAATGGAACTGTGCCGGAATTGTTCGGTAAAGGTTTCATCTCAAGATTCCGTGGCGTTTCCTGGCCCCCAAGATCACAGGATTTGTCAGGTTGTGACTTTTTTCTTGTGGAGCAACCTTTTAACAGACGGGTCTACACTACGGGGCCGAGAACACTGGAGGAAGTGAAATAGAGAATTAGTGGGATCGCAGTCGAGCTGTTGCAGCATTCAATGAGGAACATCGACAGCAGACTGGAAGATTGCACACATGCAGCAAAACGCAGTCTACATCACGTAATTTTCAAACACTGATAAATCGGATTAATGTCTCTTAAAAGGCAAATTGTAGTGGTTCAATTGCTGTTAATAAAATCCGTATTTTAGATTCTATCTGTTTTTACTGACTGTTTCGAACGTTGCCGCGTTTCTGTATCGACTGTGTGCTTCTGCAAAGTTTAATTCCACGTTTAAATTTCCATGGACATTGTATACAGAAATAGGTACACTAAAGAGCGAACGAAACTGGTGCACCTGCCTAATAGAGTGTAGGGCCCCCGAGAGCATGCAGAAGTGTCGCAACACGACGTTGCATGGACTCGACTAATGTCTGATGTAGTGCTGGAGGGAACTCGCACCATGAATCCTGCAGGGCTGTCCGTAAATCCGTAAGAGTACGAGGGGTGGAGATCTCTTCTGAACAGTATATTGCATGGCATCCCAGATATACTGAAAGGTGGCTACACTGAGCCACAGCGCCAGAAATCGCGCCAGAGAGTATTGTTCCGCCGCCTCCACTGGCAGTGATTATTGAGACGCAGCGACAGGCAGTGCTTGCCGAGAAGTTGTGGTGGACACTGCTTGTAGCTGAAGTTAGAGTGAGATGTGGTAGTGGAGAGTGTTGTTCCATGTTTTATGCATTGGTTTGATGGGAGAGATAGCAGATGTTGTTCTAATGGAGATATTGTAATGGTCAGAGTGCATTTCGTCAATATATATGGAGGTATTTTCTTTTATTCTTTTATTATTTGTGTGTCCTGAATAATGTGCCATTACAGGTTCAGTCAACAAAGCATCTGGCGTGTGTTCTTGTATTAGAGTGTAATTTTGATTTTCTTGCACAATTATAGTATTTCTAATTTTCTTTTATCACGTGGGTATAATTGGTATTTAAAAAATTCGTGTCTTGTTGAAGAAGAACCGTGCCAGATGTGCGTTGAGTCATACTACCACATACAGAACAGCTACACTTGTGCTTTGTTGGTTTCGTAGGTTTTATAGTTGCTGGGGGCTTAATTAATTATTTGTATTAACTGAAATTTTCATTTCATTCTTTGTGGTTGTTATATGCAGTCAGATTGCGTACAAAAACTAGTCAGGGCCAGCCGTTTACGAGACTTGCGTAATCGGACTCACAGCTACTAAAAATATTTGCATTATTTATATAAAATAAGCCCCCATGCAGTACTCAATAATGTTCTAGGGAGTTTGGTGGCAGCGGAAGTGTTTAAATTCAGAACAGTGATTCTGGAGACACTTTGTAGAATTCTGGACGTGTGGGGTGTCTCATTGTCCAGCTGGAATTGCCGAAGTCCGTCGGAATGCACAATGACACGAATGGATCCAGGTGACCAGACAGGATGCTTACGAACGTGTCACCTGTCATAGTCGTATCTGGACGAATCAGGGGTCCCATATCACCCCAAGTGTACCCGCCCCATACCATTACAGAGCCTCCACCAGCTTGAACAGTCCGCTGCTGACATGCGCGGTCCATGCACTCACGAGTTTGTCTCCATACCCGTACATGTCCATCTGGTCGATACAGTTTGAAACGAGACTCGTCCGACCAGGCAACACATTTCGAATGTCGGTGTTGACGGGCCCAGGAGAGGCGTAAAGCGTTGTGTCGTGCAGACATCAAGTGCACACGAGTACCTTCGGCTCCGAAAGCCCATATAGATGATGTTTCGTTGAACGGTTCGCACGCTGACACTTGTTGAAAGACCAGCATTGAAATCTGCAGCAATTTTCGGGAGGGTTGCACTTAAGTCGCGTTGAACGATTCTCTTCAGTCGTCGTTGGTTCCGTTCTTGCAGGATCTTTTTTCGCCCGCCGCGATGTCGGAGATCTGATGTTTCGCCGGATTCCTGGTATTTACGGTACACTCGTGAAATGGTCTTACGGGAAAATCCCCACTTCATCGCTACCTCGGAAATTCTGTGTCCCATCGCTTGTGCGCCTACTATAATACCAAGTTCATAATCACTTAAATGTGTATAACCTGCCATTGCAGCAGCAGTAACCGATCTAACAACTGCGCCAGACACTTGTCGTCTTATATAGGCGTTGCCAACCGCAGTGTCGTATTCTGCCTGTTTACATATCTCTGTATTTGAATAAGCATGCGTACACCAGTTTCTTTAGCGCTTCAGCGTAGAAGACAAAGCTGTACGGGAAGACAGAGATTGCAGAACATATACAGGGTGTTCAAATAAGTGTAACAGTTCCCCACACGGGGGGGGGGGGGGAGAGGGAGGGGAGGAGTATTCGTCAATACTAAAAGAAAAGTTCCTATAATGAAATGCCCGGAAACCAATTTCTGTTGAGATATGGGCCAATCCGTCCACTCATTCCCATCTGTCTGTTATGCCGAAACAGACCCTATAGGCAGTGCTGCATGTTGTTACCACGCATCCTCACACAGCCTTCGCAGTGAACCACGCACTCTTTCAAATACACCTCGTTCCATTCGGATTGCGTCTCATGTGTTGGTCAGACGCTCCCGTAATGTCTGCACATTCTCAATTGGTTGGACCCACACCAATCCCAGTTCCAACAGCGAGAAATCCAACGTATCCGGGTCCTGTGAACAGGGAGGCTATACTACCGGACCTCCTAGATCAGTCCGTCACCCGTGAAACGTTGCGATGAAATATTGTAGCACAGTGTGGAAACTGAGGTGGTGCCCAGCCGTGCACAAATCACAATAGTTGTCTTTCCGCTGGTGGAATGTTCTGCAATAGCGCTGGTAATTCGGAGGAGGAGGAGATTAGTGTTTAACGTCCCGTCGACAACGAGGTCATTAGAGACGGAGCGCAAGCTCGGGTGGGGGAAGGATGTGGAAGGAAATCGGCCGTGCCCTTTCAAAGGAACCATCCCGGCATTTGCCTGAAGCGATTTTAGGGAAATCACGGAAAACCTAAATCAGGATGGCCGGAGACGGGATTGAACCGTCGTCCTCCCGAATGCTGGTAATTCATCGGGCGGAAATCGGTGATACGCAGCACCGACAATTCTTGCCCATACACTGGCACTGAAGCGGTCCTGTTGTCTCACCTTCATGATTGCTCGAGGATTTGCATTTGTCCACACGTGGATATTGTGATAATCTACAATGCCATCTCTTGTGAACCCTGCCTCATTTTTAAATCAACTGCGGGCTCTGAACTGAGAATCTACGGCCTATATCTCGACAGGTATTGGTTTCCAGACATTTCATTATATGTTATTCTAGTTTTGCCCAAAACATCTGCATGTACCAATGACTTTGGGTGTAAGTGCTACATATTCCGACACGAAGAGGTTAGCATAGGAGAGGAAGTCATGGTCGCTCACATCAAAACATTCGAAAAGACTGATGAGAGAAAAACCATAAGATATCTCGACTGCAGAGAGTAGTGTAAACGGACGAGGTGCCACAATATATAAATTCGTAATGAGCTATTTTCAAATCTCCACCCGATCATTCTGGACAAGATTTTCGTCATGCTTTCTAAAAGACTCGAAACGAGTGTTGTCATGTTTCCCTGAACAAATCCGCAACCGATTTCCTTCAGTATATTGGGCCAGCTGAATTAGTGTTTCTCTCTAAAGCCCACGTCGTCGACGGAACGCTAGACCGCTCACCTTGTTTTTATTTTTAGTACAGCGGAAAGACCAGGGCGCCAGCCTTGGAAACATGAGCCAAACTCTGGTACAATCCGCTTACATCATTAACTGCTGTAACAGTCCGACTCAGGCTGATTTTTGACAGCCTTCCTCACCTATTTACTTAAAAGCTGGGCTAATTCATTTCTCTCCAGCAGAGAGATTGTACACGAACAGCCACAATAGCAAAAACCACAGAATAGCTGCTACATATCTCATAGAAACATATTCATTTCCGCGTCCACGCCATTTCCAACAGTTCCTCTTCTTCTCTCACGCTCTGCAGCTTATATCATGAGCCAAAAATGTCATCTGGCCCATGGTGTACAGTGATATTTCGAGGACGAGAAAATCGCTAACACTTGCAATTTCTACAAATTCGGGAACAACACAAAGGAAAATAGTCTACAACTGGGTCGCAGCACTACAAATAGTGCTGTGTGTCAGTCGAGTTAATTAACCGTCGGAAGGAAAAGAGAGATGAATGAGATAAGTGTCAGTGTGTCAACTGAGATAATTCAATTATTGCTGGCAGTCCATTTAGATATTGTCCGCACTGCAGAAAAATGCTTACTTAGTGGCAAAAGACCGCCATCTGACGGGGAAAAATGTAACAAGTCATGGTTTTTCATCGATTAATATTTCCTTACAGATCGGAAAAAATAAAGGAAGGAAGTGTGCAATAAACTAACAACGTAAAAGTAAATTTAAAACTAAATACAAACGTTTTTGGTCCAAGCGCTTAGTGTAACATTTAAAGAGATGAATAATAGTAATAAAACTGTATGGCTTGTTACATGGAGTTCGTAAGTATCGTGGTTATCCCTAATATTTCAGAAACATTTCAAGATATAGAAACGAGGTTCAATGAAAATTACTAGTTCGGAAAGACGCGACTGTTTCGCAATATCGTTAGCACTCGTAAGTGTCTCCTGAGTTATTTATGTTTCTTTAATGATAAACTTTCCTTGACAAAACGCTACTTTCTACAATTAAAAGGTGTAATGATTTTAATCCCATTCCACTGGGTTTCGAGATCAGTGTCTTAACAAATCTACGGCTATCGGCACTCTAACCATTTGCGCTAGGTTTACATAGTATTTTGCCAGTAGACTCCTGTCTCTTACATAGCACAGATAGTGACAGCTTTCGGGAAGCTTCGCTGGAGACATTAACGTGTATTACCTCAACGAACGCCCTGTTACACTGCTGCCGATTGCCATTAAAAATGGGACGCCTTTGCACGAGAAAATTGCTTCACTGCCCCTGAAGCTTTATTTTATTTTATTTATTTTTTGATGAAAGTAAACTATGATGCAAAAAAACTGTATTTTGAATGCTATCACTCTTCAAAAATCTTCGATATCTTTAAAATTTTATGAAATATTAAGTTCGATCACTTACATGGGACACATCTCGCTTCAAACCAATGGAAAAAGTAAGAAGGTATTGTGGCGAAATAGAGGCAGTCATGCAACTTGCTATTTCCAACCTTACGAGTATTCGTGCGACGTCAGAAGTGGCCCCGAGAAAATGGTTCAAATGGCTCTAAGCACTATGGGACTTAATATCTGAGGTCATCTGTCCCCTAGTCTTAGAACTGCTTAAACCTAACTAACCTAAGGGCGTCGCACACATACATGCCCGAGGCAGGATTCGAACCTGCGACCATAGCAGCCGCGTGGTTCCGGACTGAAGCGTCTAGAACCGCTCGATCACAGCGGCCGGCTGGCCCCGAGAATGCTCAGCACTTATTACTCCACTAAAGCGACACTAGTGTGACAAATCCGGCAATGGCGATGCTGTTCGAGCTAGAAAGAACTGCCATTCGGTGGTAATGTATTGCTGGGAATTCCTGCGACAAGGAGCAACTGTACCACTGCTTAAAGTATATAGTTTATAACGTATTTTCTGTTATTCCACATCCTATGCGATTCCTGAAAACCCGGATGGCAGGTGGAAAAAACGGCACGTATCGAGTTTCAGATCAAAGTGGTAATGTTAGATACATTTCAGAAGAAGCTTATTATTCACTATCTGCAAGCAGATATAAGGCGAAGAGTATGTTATCAGCGCTATGAACCAACTGAAACACCAGTCAGTCAGAGAATACCGATTCCAGACAGTATTTATTTCGGTAAGCCAACTATTCCCCTAAAGTATGCCAGTAAACTGCATGGTATAATATGCTTGGGTAATAACGTAATGATTAACTTCTGGAACTGCCAAGCCATTACATCAATACATTTTGAATACAACCTGATTTTTTGAATAACTGAAAATCTAAAAAGAAACCAGTTTCAAAGGGAAATTCAAATTATAAAATAATATATTTTACTCGAAGTTGTAACCAGAATCTTTAGGTTGAACTGTATATTTTATTGTCACGGAATGCCAAAAACAAAATGTTAAACAAAATTTAATTCTCTAACGGTGCAAGAGCTTCCCTTCAACACCACTTCAGCAAATTGTGATTGATTTTCTTCATTTAAATAGACTCTTTATTGGTGCCACATGGTTGAGTGTATCCCGTTAGAGACTTCTCTAGCCGATACAAATTAAGAACCGAAGCCATCCGCTTCTGGTCGACTTTTGCGCTAGATGTAAGTCTACCAATGCAAAGGCGTGAAATCCATTGATAAACACGAGAAAAAATCATAATTTTTGGCTGTACTTGTGAAGCAGAAACGTATCCCGTTATAGACTTCTCTACCCAATACAAGTTAGTAATCGAACCCATCCGATCCTGGTCGACTTTTGCACTGGATGTAAGTCTACCAATGCAAATGTGTGAAATCCATTGATAAATACGAGAAAATTCACAATTTTTGGCTGTACTTGTGAAGCAGGACCTACTCGCGAACAACAGTTAATGTTTATAACGCTAGGTCTTTTTCATATACACATCCAAGCGCTCAAACGCTACAGCAACGTCCCTATGGGTGTTTTATGTCAAGTAGAAAAATTTGCAGATGTGGCTCTTAAGATATAAGTGGCAAAGAAACATTTCGGAACAAAATTGTTTATTCACTACCTATAAAGAAATACAAAAGGAGTTTATTATCATCGTTATAAACACAGATGAAACATCAACTAGTCAGACACTACCGATCTCGGACAGTTTTTAATTCGGTAACGCTATCATTCGTTTAGAGAATGATAATAAATTGCATGTTATAATATACCTATAAAATAATGTAAAAATAAAAAACTGGAGTCGTTAAACCATAGTGCCGTATATTTTTCCAACAACTTGACTATTTGGAAGAAAATCTGAATTGAAACGAACTAAATAAAAAAATTTACATCCAGTATCGTCGGATTGGGCTCACTTGTTAAGCTCCGTTACACATGAAAAAAAGAAAAATGTGTCGTTATAGTGCAGGCATATTGATTAGATGGCACTTTAGCGAGTTCTGATTAATTTTCTTCATTCAAGAAGATTCTATTCTGACGCCACACGTCCGAGTGTATTTCGTTTCAGATCTTTCCACTAGATACCGCGTCGTCTTTTGCACTAGATCTGGAAGACTGGCATCGCAGAAGAGTGAAATCAACGGAAAATAAAGAAAACATCCACAATTTTTTGATCAAATTATGGAATAGGACTTATTCGCAGACTACATTTGCGGAGTTTACAACTGCACAGAAAAATACGTTAGATATTTTCTAACTACACATCGAAGCGCTCGAACACTATTGTAACTAGCCTATAGGTGTTTTCTGCCTTAAACGGAAAGATACGAGGGAAAGGGTGAACACCAGAAAGAGTACTGACCTATATAGAGATGATCATCATGACCGTTCTTGTACGTGTTTTCCTCCGGTAATACAGCCCACGATCCAAACGTTAGGTGGTGTGTGACGTAACTGCCGGGTTATTCCAGAAGCACTATTTTTTAGGGCAAGCGCTGAAGACGTCTCACTGGCTGCAAATAGTCTACTCGGCAGCCGTATCCACAGACTCGGATGTTTCCACAGTAGGTGGGGATTTGCCTGCGTCCGGCGCAGCCCTGGAGAGATTCGCGCGGGCACTGAAGGGGGTTGGCCTCCCTCACCACAGCCGGGGCGACGTTGGCCTAGCTGCCGATCTACAAGTGGAGCTCGGCGCGCTCATTGTATTTGGGCAATTGAGCAGGCGATGAGGCTTATAAATAAAAGTCTGGGTCCCCAGCACCGCACGTGTGGCGACTGAGGGCCAGCGAACGGGAGCACCAGTGTGGTCGCCAACCCACCAAATGATTTAGGGGTCAAGAGGGAGGGGGGAGGCTGTCGCGCGTCCATTGTCTGGCGCGCGCTAACCTGCTCACGTGGCGCTCGGAATAGCCCTCACATGATGGAGGCGAAGCCGCGTGAAGTTACTACACCGATATAATCGCCGGTTACTCTATAACCTGCACCTGCATTCAAGCCGAAAGTAAATCATTGTCTGTTATCATCACAGTGGCGTTGCTGTCGGCATTTCCCAGCTGTTTACCTTTCGCCCAGTAATGAACCGCATCTTGATCGCATTCGAAACCAACCGTGCCTTTATGACCTGCATATACACTACTGGCCAATAAAATTGCTACACCACGAAGATGCCGTGCTACAGAAGCAAAATTTAACCGACAGGAAGAAGATGCTGTGATATGCAAATGATTAGCTTTCCAGAGTATTCACACAAGGTTGGCGCCGGTGGCGACTCCTACAACGTTCTGACATGAGGAAAGTTTCAAACCGATTTCTCAAACACAAACAGCAGTCGACCGGCGTTACCTGGTGAAACGTTGTTGTCATGCCTCGTGTAAAGAGGAGAAGTGCGCACCATCACGTTTCCGACTTTGATAAAGGTCGGATTGTAGCCTATCGCGATTGCCGTTTATCGTATCGCGACATTGCTGCTCGCGTTGGCCGAGATCCAATGACTGTTAGCAGAATATGGAATCGGTGGGTTCCGGAGGGTAATACGGAACGCCGTGCTGGATTCCAACGGCCTCGTATCACTAGCAGTCGAGATGACAGGCATCTCGTCCGCATGGCTGCAACGGATCGTTAAGCCACGTCTCGATCCCTGAGTCAACAGATGGGGACGTTTGCAAGACAACAACCATCTGCACGAACAGTTCTACGACCTTTGCAGCAGCATGGACTATCAGCTCGGAAACCATGGTTGTGGTTACCCTTGATCACAGACAGGAGCGCCTGCGATGGTGTACTCAACGACGAACCTGGGTGCACGAATGGTAAAACGTCATTTTTTCGGATGAATCCAGGTTCTGTCTATAGCATCATGATGGTCGCATCCGTGTTTGGCGACATCGCGGTGAACGCACATGGGAAGCGTGTATTCGTCATCGCCATACTGGCGTATCACCCTGCGTGATGGTATGGGGTACTACTGGTTACACGTCTCGGTCACCTCTTGTTCGCATTGACGGCACTTTGAACAGTGGACGTTACATTTCAGATGTGTTACGACCCATGGCTCCACCCTTCACTCGATCTTTGCGAAACCTTACATTTCAACGGGATAATGCGCGACCGCATGTTGCAGGTCCTGTACGGGCGTTTCTGGATACAGTAAATGTTCTACTGCTGCCCTCGCTAGCACATTCTCCAGATCTCTCACCAATTGAAAACGTCTGGTCAATGGTGGCCGAGCAACTGGCTCGTCACAATACGCCAGTCACTACTCTTGATGAACTGTGGTATGGTGTTGAAGCTGCATGGGCAGCTGTACCTGTACACGCCATCCCAGCTCTGTTTGACTCAATGCCCAAGCGTATCAAGGCCGTCATTATGGCCAGAGGTGGTTGTTTTGGGTACTGATTTCTCAGGATCTATGCCCCCAAACTGCTTGAAAATGTAATCACATTTCAGTTGTAGTATAATATATTTGTCCAATGAATACCCGTTTATCATCTGCATTTCTTTTTGATGTAGCAATTTTAATGGCCAGTAGTGTATTTTTGTTTTCTTTTTACTTCCACATCATTTGATAACGTTACCCTATTTTATCTGCCTCTTCCTCTGACGCCACTTTCTCGTCCATATTTATTCCTTGTGTATTGATCCTATAGATAACTGCCGTTTCAGTTCTGCAATACGTCGCTGTAATCGCCCCAAACAGTCCTTGTGTACTGATCCTACAGATATCTGCCGTTTCATATCTGCAATACGTCGCTGTAATCGGCCCAAACAAATACTACTCACCACATGTTTCATGCGACGCCCAGATTTGATTTTTAAAGATCAAGTTTATATATTCTCGTTCAATTTAGGAAAATCACAGTAAACCTAAATCTGGATAGCCGGACTTGGATATGACCCGCCGTCCTCCCAGAGATGGAAAAAAACTGACCGCTTTAAACGGATACCAGTATTTTAGATCTGTAGAACCGATATTTTTCGGTATTTGTTTGTTGTCGGCTATAACAGGTGCTTTATTTTTTGCTGGTTACCAGGTAAAAAGACGAATTATCAATCAGCCGCAGCAGTACTTCGAAAATTTTCGTTTTTAAATAAACCTTTTTTTTTAAGAACGGACGAAATATCAATTAGTCATTGCGGTAGTGCTAAAATTTCTGTTTTTAAATAAGCGTTTTGTTTTAAAGAACAAGTAATTTCTCTTAAAATTTGCATTGCTTTGAAATATAGCGTTATTATACAAAATGGGAAAAGAGATAAATGCCACATCAGTCTAGTGCGACATTCAGTTTAGTGATTTGTATTAATAGGGACAGAAAAAAAAGAATAACCGGTACTCCAGCAGCGGCTGAATAGTACTGCTGCGTGATAGTAGCGGGACCTGGCGGCACACGAGACACATCTCGGAACCTGATAAAGATCTCAAAGAAAGTTTTGCACCACCTGGATATATGCAAACGTCTGCGCACTTCGATTCTAGGCCAGAAGGAAATGAAAGAATAAATACTGTAAAACTAAAAAAGCAACTTTACTTGCAAGTAAAATAGTGGTAAAATAAAATAAAACAACAAAGTAAAAGTTGAAGTTTTTTCAGGTTATCAATTAAGACAAGGCATCGTTCCTCGGCAACGTTTCGACAAGTTTCCTACTCGACATTTTCAGGCGGAATATCGGGTTCATGTCCACTCTACATCTACGTCTACAGGAATACTCTGCAAATCACATTTAAGTGCCTGGCAGAGGTTTCGTCGAACCACCTTTACAATAATTCTCTATTATTCCATTCTCGAACAGCGCGCCGAAAAAAACAAACATCTATATCTTTCCGTGCAGGCTCTGATTCCTCTTTTGTTATGGTGATCGTTTCTTGCTATGTAGGTTGGCGTCAACACAATATTTTCGCGTTCGGAGAAGAAAGTTGGTGGTTGAAACTTCGTGAGAGAATTACGCCGCGGCGAAAAACGCCTTTGTTTTAATGATGTCCACTCTCTCCTGTATTTCGCGATAATGCAAAACCTGTTGCCGTTCTTTGAACTTTCTCGATATACTCCGCCAATCCTATCTGGTAAGGATCCCACACCGAGCAACAGTATTCTAAAAGTGGACGGACAAGCGTAGTGTAGACAGTCTCTTTAGTAGATCTGTTAAACGCCTGCCCCATAACATTTTCTATGTGTTCCTTCCAATTTAAGTAGTTTGTAATTGTAATTCCTAGATATTTAGTTGAATTTTCGGCCTTTAGATTTGATTGATTTATTGTGTAACCGCAGTTTAACGGATTCCTTTTAAAACTCGTATGGACGACCTCACACTTTTCGTTATTTAGGGTCAATTGCCAATTTTTGTACCTCACAGATATCTTTTATAAATCGTTTTGCAGTTTGTTTTGACCTTCTGATGACTTTACTAGTCGATAAACGGCAGCGTCATCTGCAAACAACCTAAGATGGCTGCGGAGATCGTCTCCTAAATCGTTTATATAGATAAGGAACAGCAAAGGGCAAGGGGGACGCCAGAAATCACTTTTATTTTACTCGATGACTTTCTGTCGATTACTACGAACTGTGACTTCCCTGACAGGAAATCACGAATCCAGTCACATAACTGAGATGATATTCCATAAGCACGCAATTTCACTACTAGCCGCTTGTGTGGTACAGTGTCAAATGTCTTCTGGAAATCTAAGAATACAGAATCAATGTTCGAATACAATATATGTTCTAAAATCCTGCTACATATCGACGTTAACGATGTGGGCCTGTAATTTAGTGGATTACTCCTACTACCTTTCTTGAATATTGGCGTGACCTGTGCAACTTTACAGTCTTTCGGTCCGGATCATTCGTCGAGCGAACGGTTGTATATGATTGTTAAGTATGGAACAACTGTATCAGCATACTCCGAAAGGAACGCAATTGGTACACAGTTTGGACCAGGAGACTTGCTTTTATTAAGTGATTTGAATTGCTTCACTACTCCGAGGATATTTACTTTTAATTTACTCATGTTGGCAGCTGTTCTTGATTCGAATTCTGAAATATTTACGTCGACTTCTTTGGTCAAGGAATTTCGGAAGGCTGTGTTCAGTAACTCTGTTTTGGCAACACTGTCGTCGATAATATTTCCATTCTTATCGCACAGAGAAGGCATTGATTGTGTCTTGCCGCTAGCATACCTCACATACGACCAGAATCTCTTTGGATTTTCTGCCAGGTTTCGAGACAAGTATTGTTATGGAAACTATTATATCTCGCGTTGAAGTCCGAGCTAAATTTCGAGCATCCGTAAAAGATCTTTTATCTTGGAGATTTTACGTCCGTTTCAATTTGGCATGTTTTTTTACGTTGTTTCTGCAACAATGTTCTGACCCGTTTGTGTACAAAGGAGGATCAGCTCCCTCGTTTGGTAATTTATTTGGTATAAATCTCCCAATTGTTGCCGATACTATTTCTTTGAATTCAAGCGACTCCTGGTCTACAGTTTTATTGTTAATTTGGAAGGAGTGCAGATTGTTTCTCAGGAAGGCGTAAGTTGAATTTTTATCTGCTTTTTTGAATAGGTATAGTTTTCGTTTATTTTTGGAGGATTTGGGTGTTACAATTTTCAATCTCGTAACGACAACCCCGTGGTCACTAGTTCCTGTGTCCGTTTTGATGCTTATTATTAGCACAGCATTACTTGTTGTTAACAGATCAAGTGTGTTTTCACAACCGTTTATTATTCGCGTGGTCTCATGAACTAACTGGTCAAAATAATTTTCGGACAATGCGTTTAGCCCAATTTCGGATGATGTTCTATGCCTTCCTCCGGATTTGAACATGTATTTTCGCCAACATATCGAGGGTAAATTAAAGTCACCAAAAACTATAAAGAGGCAAATATGTATTTGAAATAAAACTCAAGTTTGCTTTGAACCTTTCAGCAATTGTGTCATCTGAATCGGGAGGTGGGAAAAAGGACGCTTGTCAAGAATGACCGCTACCCATACTAACTCACAGGAGCTACCTACTTCAATTTTTCAACAAGCTAAATTACTTGTAACAGGAACAAACACGCCACCGCCAACTGTGTTTAGCCTATACGTTCAGAACACCGTTAGGTTCCTCGCAAAAATGTCGGCTGAACTTATCTCCAGCTTTAGCCAGCTTTCAGTGCCTATTAAGATTTGAGCATCAGTGCTCTCTATTAGCGCCTAGAGCTCTGGTGCTTCCCCAACGCAGCTACGACAATTTACAACTGTTATATCAATGATACCTGTATCTACCTTCTTCCTGTGTCCGGCATGCACCCTGTCAGACTGAAACCCTTTTTGTGTTTCCCCGGGACCCGCTAATGTAAAAAACCGTCCAGTCCGCCACACAGCCCACGCTACCCGTGTAGTGGACTCCTGACCTATTCAGCCGAACCCGAAACACTGATCCTATGACGCAAGTCAAGGAATCTGCAGCCTACACGGCCGCCGAACCGTCTGAGCCTCTGATTCAGACCCTCCACTTAGCCCTGCACCAGAGGTCTGCAATCGGTCCTGTCGACTATGCTGCAAATTGTGAACTCTGCTATCATTCGCAAGCAAGACTGGCAGCCTGTACCACTTCTGTTAGCCGCTCGAAAACAGAGAGTATCTCTTCTGATCCAAAGTGACACACATCATTGGTACCGACGTGAGCCGCCACCTGCAGTTGGCCGCACCCTGCGCTCTTTATGGAATCTGGAAGGACCCGTTTCACGTCTGGAATGAGTTCACCCGGTATGCATTCAGAGTGCACACTGGCTTTCTTCCCCTCCTTGGCAGCCTTGCCCCTAAGGGGCCACATAACGCTTCTAACATTGGCGCCTGTGACTGCCCGGATCTTGCAGGCTAAGAGGCTTCCTCTGAAACAGGACGGGCGACTGCATCTGGCTGAGCGACAGTGTCAGCCACAGACAATACCTGGAACCTGTTTGTCAGGCTGACTGGGGAGGCCTTATGTGCGACCCCCAGGAAGTCTTTCGCCGCTTGCCACGCACCGAGGCGCCCTTCCACTAGACCACGGGTGAGGGGTGGACCTCAGTGTGAGCAGTAACTGGGGTGGCCACTGCTGAGGACCAATCGGAGGACTCGGACGGGCTGCACGTCCGTTGGATCCCATCGGCTGGCCTACAACATTGGTGCCCATCCACTGCAGCTTCAAGCTGCGTAACCGACACCATCACAACCTGGAGCTGAGAGCGAAATATTACCACCTTGGCTCGCATCCGCACCCAGGCTTCACAGTTCATAACCAAACTAAAGATCGTGGGAAAAAAAAACTACACTGCTCAGCCAAACTGACTACCGACACATGCTGCGGAACTCTACTGTAGGCCCTGACGAAAACGCAAGAACTGTGTCTAATAAATTAGATTAATACGCAGAGATACAAAAACCGAACTACCGAAGCACTCAGGTGACACTAAATTATTCGCTCCTGATTTGGGACTTGTAATATGTCACAAGATCGGTTTACTTTCCCAAACGAAAACGCAAGTACTGTGTCTATTAGATATTAAATTAGAACGCAGAAACTCAAGAAACTATCAAAGCACACATATGAAACTATAGAATTCATTCCTGGTTAGGAACTCGTAAAAGTCACAAAATCGTTTACTTCCCTGTTGCTGCTTGTGTGTGTCTTTATAGCCGCTGGACCACTGGCTCTTCTTAAACGACCGTGACAATCGTACGAGTCGGAAGGGGTGTCTCGGGCGGTGGTGGGGTGAGCCGTGAACGGTTTTTTTGTGGTGGGGGGTGGGGGGGGTGGGGAGGGAGCGCAACCTCGTAGCTCGCTGGAGGGTCCGGGTGTCGCATCCTGTTGCTGCCTGTCTATTCCATCTGCTGCCTTCGTCTTTGTCGCCTTCACATATGAGCGCTGTTGGCGTATTCTTGCATCCGCGACATCCATTGTGGAGCTCATTTGGAAACCGTTATCCCCGTTGACAAGATCGTCGTGGACCTGTATCTCCACTGCTTCTTTGTTGATCGGGTCCCAGAACCTATTGGCCCAGAACAGCACCTTGGTCTTTTCAGTGCCAAAAAAAATGACCTTCCTTGAGGCTGTGCTCTGCGAACGCAGATTTGTCCGTTTGGCCGAGATGAACGCTTCTCACTTGGACAAATCTGCAGTCGCAGAATACAGACTCAACCAAGGTCATATGTTTAACTTTGAACAGACCAAGGTGCTGTGCCAGGCGAATGAGTTCTGGGACTGGATCATCAAAGGAGTGGCGATCTTGTCAACTGGGATAGTGGTTTCCAGCAGAGCTCCAGATGGTATGTGGCGGTTGCAAGTTTGTTCCAAGCGCTCTCTTACGTGAAGGCGACGAAGGCAGCAGATGGAACAGACAATTAGCGCCAAGATGCGACTCTCGGACCCTCCCATCGCGCCACAGCTCCTCCCCCATCATCCGTGACAACCCTCCTGAGTCATGCGATTGTCACAGACAAGAGGAGAGCCCTCTGTCTAGCGGCTATAAAGACGCATAATGAGGATGAACCCAACACTTCGCCTGAAGATGAGGAGTAGGAAACTAGTCGAAAAGTTGCTGCAGAACGATGGCTTGACTCTGCTGATAACTCGAGAAAAATTCACTATCGAAATTCGCCGAGAAAGGCTGCATTTCCATGTTGTTGTTGTCTTCAGTCCTGAGACTGGTTTGATGTAGCTCTCCATGCTACTCTATCCTGTGCAAGCTTCTTCATCTCCCAGTACTTACTGCAACCTACATCCTTCTGAATCTGCTTAGTGTATTCATCTCTTGGTCTCCCTCTACGATTTTTACCCTCCACGCTGCCCTCCAATGCTAAATTTGTGATGCCTCAGAACATGTCCTACCAACCGGTCCCTTCTTCTTGTCACGTTGTGCCACAAACTCCTCTTCTCCCCAATTCTATTCAATACCTCCTCATTAGTTACGTGATCTACCCATCTAATCTTCAGCATTCTTCTGTAGCACCACATTTCGAAAGCTTCTATTCTCTTCTTGTCCAAACTATTTATCGTCCATGTTTCACTTCCATACATGGCTCCACTCCATACAGATACTTTCAGAAACGACTTCCTGACACTTAAATCTATACTCGATGTTAACAAATTTCTCTTCTTCAGAAAGCTTTCCTTGCCATTGCCAGTCTACATTTTATATCCTCTCTACTTCGACATACAACAAAGAAATGGACTGTGTTCTAAAGATCACATGTTTACATATTCTGCTGCTGGGTAACATTCAATACAGTGTAGCTGCACTCTTTACATGGTGACTTCTTTGGATCCTCCTTGGCATGCTGTTCTCATGGTGGCGGAGATGTTGCTGTTGAAGCCTGTCCCACTCTTCGACAACGACTCCATCCACGTCATCCAGCGTCTGAGGAGGGTTCCTGGGATGATCAGAAGAAAAAACACATCTTCACCTCACGAAGGATATGAGGAAAAATCTGGCGTTTTATTTTTTTTTAAACCAGAACCGCTTTAGAGAGGCCACGTAAACCTATATATGGATGAGCGGACTGTAATTTGACCCCAAGTCAATCGCGTACTCGAGCAATGAAGGTTCAATTCAGTGTAGGGAACTTGTGTTGTTATTTGGGGCAAGAACCTAGTGGATGGTGGCGTCTCGCCTTGCTCTGACCAGCTATGTGTGTAGCTGTGTCTCGTAAATCACTAGGTTCAAATGGTTCAAATGACTCTTAGCACTATGGGACTTAACGTATGTGGTCATCCCCTAGAACTTAGAACTACTTAAACCTAACTAACTTAAGGACATCACACACATCCATGCCCGAGGCAGGATTCGAACCTGCGACCGTAGCGGTCACGCGAAATCTCTAGGATGGCAGCTTCTGCTGCAGAGTTTATTTTGTAATAGAGGAAGAAATGAAAATATACCGTGCAGCGGAGGGTGTGACTCAGTCACTCGAGCAACACCACAGGCCAGCGCTCTATTCTATTCCTACCTTATGTACATTAACCGTCAACAACATCACACTCTGTCACAACCTAAGACACTGTGGAGTTGTTTGGGATTTAACCATGTCACATTGATCAAATCCTTTACAATATCACCTCTTCACTGTTTGGGGGGCATACTACCGATGATGTTAATTTATCCTGCCAACGTGATTCCAACTGATTACCTTCAAGCCGAGGACTGTTGGTGCTTATTGACCACCTCAGTTACCGCAGCAAGTGACGTGAATGGCCTCCACAAGAGCAAGGTAGCTTCTTGGTTAATGAAATGGACCTATATTCGGAAGAAGTGGTATTTATATACAAATATATCTATTTAGTGCAGATGTATGAAGTGCGCCTCAGCTGTTGTAAACGATTACTGTGAACCTAGTCTAGTGCAGATCAGTTCTCGAGTTGAATACAAACATGGGAAGATGTGAATCCGGATCAGAAAAGGCTCTGGATCATTGGCAGAAGATAATCATTTTGTAACATTTATGGCTAATTGACCTGGTGCAAACCGTAATTTTGTGCAATATGGCTTAAATCCGACTACTGCTTAGAGGTTGGTGTCATGGTCGCGAGCTAAGGTGTGGCTTTTCACGTGGAGACAGTATCTCGACGTCATTTTTTTAGCATAGCGTGGCCTTGTATGGTAGCCTTGCTTTTCCTGGCTTCTGATTGGTCAGAATTAAGGGAATCCACTTCAACATGTTAAGGAGATGGGCGGTGGCCGTAGCCGGTAGTGGATGGTCATGCGTCACTATTCGTGGCAGCAGAAGAAGTGTGTGTGCTACTCAGGATATTTGTTTGATACTTCGTGTATCAACATTAAAGTCAGTTCTATAAGTTGTAGCTTGCATTCCGATTAGAGGAGCGAGCGAAGCAGTCATTCACGTGAAAATTTAACATAGTTCAGTTATTTCGATGTGTGTATCAGGCTGCAGTGACGATTGTATCAGGAACTGTGTCAAGTGTTGCGTCGAGCACTGCAAATGTGGAATAAATTCCTTGAATTACTTAAAATTTGTGTACTCAGTACTCGGAAGTACACCTGCACATTCCTGTAATAGTTTCACAGACCCAGATTCTAACATTCTGCATGGTGTTGTCTGTTCTATGTCGTGTCTCCCTACCACTTTCGCGAAACGACGCTCTGAACGTGTTTTTTTTATTATTATTACGGAATTGACTAGTTTGAACCTGGGACCTGTTGCTGGTAAGGAGACGCCAGACCACACATGACATATAGAGCTCAGAAGAGTTCAGTGAGACTAGCGATGATATAACCAAATACTTAATGATTTCAGCGTCAGCTCCACTGCACTCCTTGTAAAAGAATCTTAATACTAACTAAATTTAATGGAAGGGGTTCAAGGTGTAAGTAGGCTGTTTATGTTTTCTTATTGGCAACGTTACGTAGCGCTCTGTGTGAAAATCACTGGCTGTGCTGTGTGCAGTCTGTGGCTAGTTTTCATTGTTGTCTGCCATTGTAGTGTTGGGCAGCGGCAGCTGGATGTGAACAGCGCGTAGCGTTGCGCAGTTGGAGGTGAGCCGCCAGCAGTGGTGGATGTGGGGAGAGAGATGGCGGAGTTTTGAAATTTGTAACACTGATGTATATGTTTATTTCTATTCTTTTGTTAAGTCCGTGTTACTACAAATGTTATCTGTACTGTTATGTTTTAATGATGTATTTTCTACCATTATTATTGTATTCTTATGTTATAAATTTGTAATTGACACCAGTTCATCAAATTAAGTATTTCGTAAGTTACATTTCACTGCACACGTTTTTGTTGGTCATAGTATACTGACAATATGTGAGAAGTAGGGACTGATAGTGTTTGCACGTGTGTTAATAATTCAGCAAGGGACTGGATAACAGCATTGCTGGTTCTAAGGACATTTCAAAACTTTTTTTGGTGAGTGCACAAGTGGTGGGTTATGGACTTGCTATATTATCTGCAAGACTCTTCAATGGTGATTGTGCACCTGCACTGTCAAACAGATGGCTGCTGGCCATCTCTACAAGGACTACAGTGGGTCTGCACCTCTGGTGGCCCACCAATACCGTAATCTCTACCAGGACTACAGTGGGTCTGCTCTGTGATGACCTACCTACCAACAGCTCGCCCTATTTGCCCAAGAAATTCACAGTGCCGTAGACACTGGCGAGCAGATTGATGCCGTATTCCTGGACTTCAGGAAGGCATTTGATACGGTTCCGCACTTACGTTTAGTGAAAAAAATACGAGCTTACGGAATATCGGACCAGGTTTGTGATTGGATTCAGGATTTCCTAGAAGAAAGAACACAACATGTCATTCTTAACGGTTCAAAATCTGCAGATGTAGAGGTAATTTCGGGAGTACCGCAAGGAAGCGTGATAGGACCTTTATTGTTTACAATATACATAAATGACTTAGTTGACAACATCGGTAGCTCCGTGAGGCTATTTGCAGATGACACGGTTGTCTACAAGAAAGTAGCAACATCAGAAGACTCGTACGTACTCCAGGAAGACCTGCAGAGGATTAATGCATGGTGCGACAGCTGGCAGCTTTCCCTAAACGTAGATAAATGTAATATAATGCGCATATATAGGGGCAGAAATCCATTCCAGTACGATTATGCCATAGGTGGTAAATCATTGGAAGCGGTAACGACCGTAAAATACTTAGGAGTTACTATCCGGAGCGATCTGAAGTGGAATGATCACATAAAACAAATAGTGGGAAAAGCAGGCGCCAGGTTGAGATTCATAGGAAGAATTCTAAGAAAATGTGACTCATCGACGAAAGAAGTAGCTTACAAAACGCTTGTTCGTCCGATTCTTGAGTATTGCTCATCAGTATGGGACCCTTACCAGGTTGGATTGATAGAAGAGATAGACATGATCCAGCGAAAAGCAGCGCGATTCGTCATGGGGACATTTAGTCAGCGCGAGAGCGTTACGGAGATGCTGAACAAGCTCCAGTGGCGGACACTTCAAGAAAGGCGTTACGCAATACGGAGAGGTTTATTATCGAAATTACGAGAGAGCACATTCCGGGAAGAGATGGGCAACATATTACTACCGCCCACATATATCTCGCGTAATGATCACAACGAAAAGATCCGAGAAATTAGAGCAAATACGGAGACTTACAAGCAGTCGTTCTTCCCACGCACAATTCGTGAATGGAACAGGGAAGGGGGGATCAGATAGTGGTACAATAAGTACCCTCCGCCACACACCGTAAGGTGGCTCGCGGAGTATAGATGTAGATGTAGATGTAGATTCTTGAAAACGTCGAATGACTCTGCTGTGGGTTTGCTCTGTTGTGGCCCATTACCTGCCTGCATGTCAAGAGCCAGCACTGTCTTCCCGTTGGAAGGACAACACTACTTCTTCAAGACTGCATGGAAATCCACTACTTCCGTGTGCATTCTCTTTTACTACTCAGACTTTGAGAAAAAAAACACTGTAATTTTACTGTGATAAATGATCAGGACTGTCTTTATGGACTATGAGAAAATTTTACCTTTTGACCAACATTGTATCAATAAGTGTGTGCATTTGATTTCTTTGTTGTTGTAATTATGAAACATTTTATCAAATCATTATTGGCCACTGCCCAAAATAATTTGTAAAATTTTTTGTGGGGAGCATGGGGGCTATGTAAGTAGGCTGTTTATGTTTTCTTATTGGCAACGTTACGTAGCGCTCTGTGTGGAAATCACTGGCTGTGCTGTGTGCAGTCTGTGGCTAGTTTGCATTGTTGTCTGCCATTGTAGTGTTGGGCAGCGGCAGCTGGATGTGAACAGCGCGTAGCGTTGTGCAGTTGGAGGTGAGCCGCCAGCAGTGGTGGATGTGGGGAGAGAGATGGCGGAGTTTTGAAATTTGTAATACTGGATATCATGAACTGCTATATACATTATGACTTTTGAACACTATTGAGGTAAATACATTGTTTGTTCTCTATTAAAATCTTTCATTTGCTAACTATGCCTATCAGTAGTTAGTGCCTTCCGTAGTTTGAATCTTTTATTTAGCTGGCAGTAGTGGCGCTCGCTGTACTGCAGTAGTTCGAGTAACGAAGATTTTTGGTGAGGTAAGTGATTTGTGAAACGTATAGGTTAATATTAGTCAGGGCCATTCTTTTGTAGGGATTTTTGAAAGTCAGATTGCGTTGCGCTAAAAATATTATGTGTCAGTTTAAGCACAGTCATGTATAATTGTTCAAAGGGGACGTTTCAAAGACTTTCCTATTTTTAGTTAGCTGGTAAAATAACGTCGAAAAAGCAGTTATGTTTACCATTGGAAATTTTATTCTACTCACAAAACATTGCTTATAAATTGCACTATTGATAAAAGGAAATGTTTTAATACAGGATGGTAAAAACTAACTGCGTTCAACAAAAATGTGAACGAATATTCCCTGAATGGGTTTCCAAGATCTACAATGGATCGAAGGATGACCTATGCCATATCACATCTATAATCTAGGTTAAAATTAAGTTTCATAAAAGAGAAAACTATCAAAATGGTCTACAGTGACCCTCAATTATCTATAATTACTTACCTAACTTGACGTAAATTGCAGTGGCTGATGTGGCTTCTCAATAATTATATAACAGAAAAGTCTTCGCATTTCAGATTTTAACTTAAGTAGCAAATGTGAATACCATGAGCTTCAATTGACGATCGACACTAGTATTACGAAAAAAGGGGACGTAACAAATGAGACTTCTGTAGTTCTGAGTGAAGCTTTATGCCCTGTTATGCGGCATCGCGTGCGTTCATTAGCTTGTCGGTGTTCGTCAGGGGGCGGCGGCCAGAGCAGCTCCATCCAGCTCGCCGTCTCCGAAGCAACTTCCCTGTAACTTCTCCTTACTACCATTTACCGAAGTTGGTTTAAAAAAAACTATCTGGCTGTGTTTTCATCTGACCAATCAGAGTCTCAATGTTAACCTTAAGCTCAACCTACAAAATTTCTGTCTATCCAATGACAAACGTTATACTTTTCGTGGTGGGGCAATGTTTTTAACGTTTGCAATGTAACAGAGACGCGAAAAAGTCTCACACTAAAACTTGCAGCTGGTGTGGCCCTTTTAGTGTTATTGTAAGATCTATACTGTTCTTCTGGAGGGCTCTATCTTTTAACATGGGCTGGGGAGGGTGGTCCTGGAGGTTACTTTTCGTGGTGGGGCAATGTTTTTAAAGTTTGCAACGGAACAGAGACGTGAAAAAGTCTCTCACTAAAACTTGCAGCTGGTGTGGCCCTTTTAGTGTTATCGTAAGATCTATACTGCTCTTCTGGAGGGCTCCAGCTTTTAACATGGGCTGGGGAGGTGGTCCTGGTGGTTAGCTGGAGACGTGGGTGTCCGTCCCTTATTGTAGGGCCTTCTAGTTTAACACAGTTCTGCTCTCGGCTAATGTACTAGTTTCTCCCCTCGGAACTGCATCTGTCTCACGGTGGGAAGGTATGACATGCATTTAGGCATTCTTGTGTTAGTCTGTGGTATTCCATTTGCTCACTCATTACTCGTATTACTTTGGTTAATTTAATGTCACGATTTATTTGGAGCTATGTGACATACTACTGGATTTGCATATCATGTCAGGGTTTTCATGGAAGGAGTTGGATTTGCCTGACACCTTACATATCACCACCCTTCGAACTTAATTTTTGCACTGAAGTTAGGCAATGATTGAATCGTTGTCTAAGCCAGTCAAAAATTATTTCTTTATCTAAATTTTGTTGCCTACTGTTCAGCCACATTATTCTGGTTCTATGCTAGTTTGTATTACTAATTTATATTTTTATATTCTTCCACATTATTCTCAAAAATATGTTTATATTGACAAGAGAAGAATATTATTATTATTATTATATTATTATTATTATTATTATTATTATTAATTTTTAATTATTTTCTTTCTTTATTTAAGTGTGAAGTTTGTTTTTTAAGAAGTTTGTTATCGAAAGTGAGGAGTCTTTTACATCGATTTCCTTAGAAATATTTTTTTTTGTAAATGTAGTAATTAAGTAAAATCTATTCTTAACACATTTTCTAAATATCATGTACAAGTAAAATGTTTTTGTTTCTAGACACTCATTTCAACATTGTTACACTAACAATTAAAAATTATCTCCAAGAATTTCTTTGACAAAGAAATATACATACACAAGTATTGAGATATTGTCCTAACAAATGGTACAAATGTTAAAAAAAAGGGAAAACATCCAACAAGATAATTTTTTATTCTTTGTTTTTATAATGAGAAGATAAGTAAAATGTAGTTATTCTTTTATTTTTATGAGGAGAAAATAAGTGGCATATAGTTTTAGTGTTTATTATGCCTTACTTTTGTTCTTTATATACTGTCCATTTCAGAACTAATGACTTATTTTTATCGACAGTCTATTTTTTACTTAAGTCTATAGTCAATGACTGTTATTTTGTAGTTTATTAGCTGTCTGGTGTGCTTAACTTATTTAGTTTTTCACACGTTTCTTTTTCACAATTCCTACATCACATAATTTGATTTTATACATTCACACAATCCTATGAATGTTTAAGCATGAGGTTGGCGAATGTTTTTGCACGAAGGTGATGGACTTGAGCGAGATGGATGTGGGCAAGTATTTGATGTACAGCTTCGTTCGTCGTTCCTTGTTGGCTTTGCAAGTGTGTGTTGCTGTTGTGGAGGTCCCATAATGGAATGGAGCTGTGAGTGCAGAATCTCGCGGTTTACTGGCTTTGTATGCGTGAAAGTCATCGTCATGTGTCGCTGAAAGCGGTTGTTTTTCGTTGTAATACTTCGCAGACGACTAGTTTACAATAGGATAGGGTTTTGGGAAGGTATGTCATCTATTCTTCACCCATCTTCTTTCTTGGTCTCAATCTTGCGAATCTTCAACTTCTGTTGTTCCTGCTTTTTCTCTGCTTCTTACTTGCTTTTTGGTTCTTCTTTGGTCAGGATATGGAAATATTTATTGATAACTAGTCGCTTTGAAGTTCTCCTCTTAGTAACAGTTTGATAAAGTGTTTGGGCGTGTCATTTTTACTTTGTGGACGTTTTCTTCAGTTTCGTGCATCAGCGTGCTGTTTAATTGCAGTAGTGTTACTTTTACACATATTTTTTGGCCAGTGGCGGCTTGCCCAAGCCGTCTTCTCGTCAGGCCGTTTTTTGCTCGCTACGCTGAGTCGGGGGGTCCCAGGGTTTATAAGCGGTGAAAGTCCGGTGTCTGCTTGTCAGTCCCTGCCCCGGTCTTTAAGCAGTAGATTTACAAGTGTCCTTTGTTGGTCTCACTGTCCTATCCCTTCTCTCGATGCTTCTGCCTTGTAGGAATCGTGTCTTGCTAATGACATCCTTTTCTTTCTTGATACTTCTCGCATTGCAACTTGTGGGTCGTTGCATCTGGTCTTTGCTGGAGTTTTTACAATGGTTCTTACAAAAAGTTTTACTTAAAATCATCTAACATATGTCTAGTACCTACATTGTTTTACGCCTTCTTAAAAAGCTTTTCAAATTTCGGCGCCCTTTCCATGTTACAATTCTAAGATATTTAGAGTCTTTTGAGTCTTTTCTATTTTTGTGTAGTGTCGTGGTGTATAACATTTTAGTATTTCAGGCTGTTAGACTATCTACGCTTTATCCCTTCACCTTAAGCTATGCTACTATTGGTGTTATTTTTGTTTTTGATTTTATTGAAACTACTTTCTTTTTCCCACCTTCCACTTTCTTCATTCTTCTTTCTCCTGACGATCTTATCTGCAACATAATCTTGAAATATTGTGCTGATTGTTTACCAGGAATAAAATTAATCTTCAAACTTGTACTGAAAGTGTTTAATACTGCCAGTCTTAGGTAAAAATACCTCTGCTTTATCTCGTAAAATACCCTCTAATTCTCTTTTACTGTGTTCCAAAATACCTTGAACTTCTTGCAATTTTTCGTTGATTTCTTTATGGACTTCTAACATGAGTTCAGGCGATTCCCCCTTTTGTGCATGCCATTCTAATTCTTCATCCTCTTTATCTCACGTCATTCTTAATTGTTTGTTTATATCTGGTATTTCTTCTAATTTTAGTTTTTGCTCAAAGAGAAGTGTGACATTCCCAAATGTTACGCTACCTTTCCCCATATCTATTATCGCTCGTCTCTCAGTTAAAAAATCGCCACCAATAATCAAATCTACAGTTAGTTTAGGTATAATCACGAAGTTGGCCTCGATCTTTTGACCTTGACACGAAAGAGTTAACCTTGTTTGTCTCGTAACTTCCACAGCATTGTTTCTAATGGGACCTCTTACTTTAATCTTACGTGTTTTCAGAACTGGCAATTCCTCATTGTCATTAGACTGCATGAATAAATTTTCTGAGATCGCAGTCAGTTCACTTCCGCTATCAATTACAATATTGACTGGGATATGCTTTACCATGGCCTTCACAATTGGTTGAATTTGAAAGGGTTCGTTCTGTTCTTCTTCTTGCATCAACAAATCCTCCACTGAATCATACATGAGTCTTTTTAGGAATTTCCCTTGTGAATTCGAGCTTTCTGTAGGATAAGCTTCGACTGCTACTTCTCTCTCTTGTATTTCCTCTTCTCTATTTCTTCCTTCATTTACGCTTTCTTCAACATTCTCTACTTTTTCGTCATCCTCGTCTATCTTCTCCTTCTTCGTCGCTACTTCCACATCATCGCATCTAAATGCTCTAGTTATCGCTTCATAACTTCCTTCATTATATACATTGGGTTGTGTGCCCACTAGTAACTTATTTTCAACTTCTGTCAACTGCGCATTATCCTCATTGAATCCGCTTTCCCTGGTTTCCATCTCAAATAGCTCCGCAATACTCATTACTTCGTCCTTTCCTCCTACATTCGTTGTGCATGCCTCTGGTAATTCATCTTCCTCGTCAGTATTCGTCCCAACACGATATTGTTATTTTCCTGTATTCGTTTTCATCTGGTCCCTGCGGATTTGTTTCTTCCTTCTTCTCTTCTCGTGATAAGGTATTTACTTCTCTGTTCAAGGTGCTGCAATTGTCCTGGGTCGGTGCGTCATTCTCTTTGGCGTGGGCGCTTAGCTGTCAATTCGAACGTTTATCGGGATTTGGTGGTCTTACCTCCACCTCTTCTATCTGTATTCTCTTTTCTTGTTCAGCTTGTTGATAGTGGTTTCTTTGTTGATAATTTGTCGGTCTATTGGTTCTCCAGTACCCGTTCCGGTTGTCGTTATTCCCTCTGTAATAGTTGTTGCCGTTCCTGGGTGAATTATAGTTATTGCCATATTCTCTTCTAAATCCATAACCGGTTCTTTGTTGAAATCTATTGTCGTTTCTTGGTGCGAAGTTATCACATGGTTCGTAATTATTGTTTCTTCGTACTGTGTCTTGTGGATTCCACTGGGTTTTGCTTTCGTTTTCACGTGCGCTTTTCCTTGTTCTTGCGTCATCTTCCGAAAATATAAACTCTAGTTCCCTAAGAGTATCTTTAAATGTTTCGACGTCATTGCCTCCGCCACCTACTAATGATTGCTGGTATTTGAATGGTAGCTTCATCGCGCATAATTTAATCAACTCTCCGTCACTGTATGGTACATCTAAGCATTGATTTTTCTTTGCAATTAATTCGAAAAATTTCACGGGACTCTTCTCTCCTGAATTTTCAAAATATGGGTTCTGTAATAATTCGTACTTCACTCTGTTCTGTGCTTCGCTGGACCAATATCGTGAGAGAAACTTCTCTCTGAAATCTTCGTACGGTCGGCAGTCGCTGCAACATTCTGCATGGTTTCTGCGACTGTTCCTGACATGTGTGCACATATAAAGTCTAATTTGTGTGCTAGCGTCCAGTGTTCTGGTAATCCTACTCGGAATTGATCAATAAAAGTTCGTGGATGTAATGAGTTTCCTTCTCGAAAGTGTTGAAATTTTCTGACTGTGAGGAAATGATCGTTGTCGTACTTCGTCATAGTTCCATATCAAATTCGCGATTCTTCGCCACTTTTGTTTCTGATCTTTTCTCCCGTCGCTCTTTCCGGTTGTGGTAGATCCATTGGATATTGTCCACTGTAACTTTCGCCTATCCTTGCGTAGTATCGTTGGAATGGTACGCAATAATTTTCTTCCATCGATTGTGAACGTGTAGCTGAATGCATTGCACTATACTCTTCGCGACCTGGCTTTCCATTGTCAGGTTTGGTTGGGTATCTTGTCTGGCTAACCTTGCCGCTTCATTGCACTATCCAGACTGTCTTGAAACATACATTTGTGGTTCCGCATGTGTTTGTGATGACGTTTGTTCATCAAAAATTTCGAAACGTGTTTGTTGCTGTGCAGTCTGTCTGATTTCACTTACGTTACTTTCCACCTGTGATTCGAATCGCAGATGCATGATATCTTCGTTAATTGTTTGTTTTTCCGGTGCTGTTACAGATACGGATGTGGTTGCAGACCCAGTGCTTGTTCGATCCTGTTCACTATGCTCTTCAATGGTTTGCAACAACTATGTTCGCAATTTCTGAAATTGTCGCTTCGTTTGCGCTTCTATTTTGACTATGCGGTTATCATATCTTTTCAGCGCTGCTTTTGTGATACGTTTGTGTAATACACTGTTTTCAACAATTTTACGCGCTGTACCAGCTGCTTGTCTAGTAATTACGTTTATCCGTTTCTCTAGTGTCTTGGACTTTTCCCTGGGTGTTGTTACGCAATGTTTTGATCTCGTCGTGAATGTCATTACGCAATGTTTGTACGTCCACTTGTACCTTGTCAATGTCTGTTCTCAATTGATTGTGACCTGTTATTAAGTTTCCTATCACTTCTCGAGATTATTTTCCCTCGTCTTCAATATGACTTAGGTGTAATTGAATTTTTTTGTTTTGTTCTTTAATATCACGCATTTGTCTCGTGGTTTCTGCATTCTGAATTTTAATTTGGTTCGCAATTTCTTTATTTTGTCTTGTCATGGTTTCCGTCATTAATTGTAGTAATTCTGCCAGATTGGTGGGTCCTATTGCGTTTTCTTCAGACGTCATACGCTCTGTGTTTTCGCCCAATTGTTGGTTTGCAACCGATTGCATTGAACTCTGCTCGCATTCCTTGACGTACATTATCCTCGTTATGGTGCGTTATCTATCCTATTTCTTGCGATACTGCATCGTCTGTTGTACTGTCCTCTATTCTCTGTCCGTATTCATGTTGGGTTTCTACCTCAATTCGGTCAAGGTCTCGATCTGCCATTGCTAATCTTTCCGAATCCCTTATTTTCTGTTTTAAAAGCAATTCACGCGCCCTACTTCGCGTCAACATGCGCTCATACGATCTAACGCGTTTCATAAACTTTTTGTTCACACGACTTGACACTTATTATACCCAAGACTGACAATCCATTCACTTACTTGCTGGGTCAGAACCAACATGTCAGCGATGTATCCGCCAGCTGTGCGCTTGCATTGAGGAGAAAACTTAATTCTAACAATATTAAAATTCACAACTTAATTATGCTATTGTCTCTGCTAGAATGTCTCACTATCTATTGAATACTTTATTACTATCTATCGCTGCAGCTACTGTTTTCACTATTTATGCCTTTCAAAAAAAATTTTTTTATTACGAAAATTTTTGAACAGGATATTTTTCTGACCTAGTTAGGCATGTGGTCGACCTTCAATCATGGTATTTTACCGTCCTGGCAGGGTCGCCATTCTCTAACATTCTGCATGGTGTTTGTTTGTTCTATATCGTGTCTCCCTACCACATTCGTGCAACGACGCTCTGAGTGTGATTTTTTTTTAGGGAATTGACTAGTTTGAACCTGGGACCTGTTGCTGGTAAGGAGACGCCAGACCACACATGACATGTAGAGTTCAGAAGAGTTCAGTGAGACTAGCGATGATATAACCAAATACTTAATGATTTCAGTGTCAGCTCCACTGCACTCCCTGTAAAAGAATCTTAATACTAATTAAATTTAGTGGAAGGGGTTCAAGGCTTTCCTATTTTTAGTTAGCTGGTAAAATAACGTTGAAAAAGCAGTTAAGTTTACCATTGGAAATTTCATTCTACTCACAAAACATTGTTTATAAATTGCACTATTGATAAAAAGAAATATTTTAATACAGGATGATAAAAACTAACTGCGTTCAACAAAAATGTGAACGAATATTCCCTGAGTGAGTTTCCAAGTTCTACAATGGATCGAAGGATGACCTATGCCATATCACATCCGTAATCTAGGTTTAAATTAAGTTTCACAAAAGAGAAAACTATCAAAATAGTCTACAGTGACCCTCAATTATCTATAATTACTTATCTAACTTGACGTAAATTGCAGTGGCTGATGTGGCTTCTCAATAATTATATAACAGAAAAGTCATCGCGTTTCAGATTTTAACTTACGTAGCAAATGTGAATACCATGAGCTTCAATTGACGATCGACACTAGTATTACGCAAAAAGGGGATGTAACAAATGAGACTTCTGCAGTTCTGAGTGAAGTTTTATGCGCTCAATGTTAACCTTAAGCTCCGCCTACAAAAATTCTGTCTATCCAATGAGAAACGTTATACTTTTCGTGGTGGGGCAATGTTTTTAACGTTTGCAACGTAACAGAGACGCGAAAAAGTGTCACGCTAAAACTTGCGGCTGGTGTGGCCCTTCTAGTGTTATCGTAAGATCTATACTATTCTTCTGGAGGGCTCTAGCTTTTAACATGGGCTGGGAGCGCCTTATGCGCTCAAAAATGCGGGTTCGCGTGCGTTCATTACCTTGTCAGTGTTCGTCAGGGGGCGGTGGACGGCACAGCTCCATCCAGCTCGCCGTCTCCGAAGCAACTCCCTCCTAACTTCTCCTTACTACCATTTACCGAAGTTGGTTTAAAAAAAAACTATCTGGCTGTGCTTTCATCTGACCAATCAGGGTCTCAATGTTAACCTTAAGCTCCGCCTACAAAAATTCTGTCTGTTCAATGAGAAACGTTATACTTTTCGTGGTGGGGCAATGTTTTTAAAGTTTGCAATGTAACAGAGACGCGAAAAAGTCTCACGCTAAAACTTGCAGCTGGTGTGGCCCTTTTAGTGTTATCGTAAGATCTATACTGTTCTTCTGGAGGGCTCTAGCTTTTAACATGGGCTGGGGGTGGTCCTGGTGGTTAGCTGGAGACGTGGGTGTCCGTCCCTTATCGTAGGGCCTTCTAGCTTAACACGATTCTGCTCTCGGCCTCTGTTCTCGTTTCTCCCCTCGGAAATGCGTCTGTCTCACGGTGGGAAGGTATGACATGCATTTAGGCATTCTTGTGTTAGTCTGTGGTATTGCACGTGCTCACTCGTTACCCGTATTACTTTGGTTAATTTAATGTCACGATTTATTCGGAGTTATGTGACATACTACTGGATTTGCTTATCATGTCAGGGTTTTGATGGAAGGTGTCGGATTTGCCTAACACCTTACAAGATTATCAGCGAAACCACGACCGTGAGTGATTTTCTGTGAGCGGGACTCAGCGTGAGAAGACCAAGGCGATCTATCAGAACTTTGGCGATTTGTGCCAGACGTTGTACATGTACACCTGCAACTCTCACGTGAATTGTTATGTTGTACAACTAGCCGCATTCTAACAACGGCGTTTGGGCAGTCTTGCAAGCAAACCCCCCCTCCCACCGTGCGGTTGTAGTTGACTGTGCCGATGAAGTTAAGTCGATAGTGTTGAATACCATTTAGGGCGATAGAAAACGGATGGAAATACGAGCTGTTGATTCCTGTAACAGCGAGTCTACATCTACATCTACATCCATACTCCGCAAGCCACCTGACGGTGTGTGGCGGAGGGTACCTTCAGGACCTCTATCGGTTCTCCCTTCTATTCCAGTCTCGTATTGTTCGTGGAAAGAAGGATTGTCGGTATGCCTCTGTGTGGGCTCTAATCTCTCTGATTTTATCCTCATGGTCTCTTCGCGAGATATACGTAGGAGGGAGCAATATACTGCTTGACTCTTCGGTGAAGGTATGTTCTCGAAACTTTGACAAAATCCCGTACCGAGCTACTGAGCGTCTCTCCTGCAGAGTCCTCCACTGGAGTTTATCTATTATCTCCGTAACGCTTTCGCGATTACTAAATGATCCTGTAACGAAGCGCGCTGCTCTCCGTTGGATCTTCTCTATGTCTTGTATCAACCCTATCTGGTACGGATCCCACACTGCTGAGCAGTATTCAAGCAGTGGGCGAACAAGCGTACTGTACCCTACTTCCTTTGTTTTCGGATTGCATTTCCTTAGGATTCTTCCAATCAATCTCAGTCTGGCATCTGCTTTACCGACAAACAACATTATATGATCATTCCATTTTAAATCACTCCTAATGCGTACTCCCAGATAATTTATGGTATTAACTGCTTCCAGTTGCTGACCTGCTATTTTGTAGCTAAATGATAAAGGATCTATCTTTCTGTGTATTCGCAGCACATTACACTTGTCTACATTGAGATTCAGTTGCCATTCCCTGCACCATGCGTCAATTCGCAAAACAGAAGTCATCGTATAGGAGGGGATCATGTTACATAATGCCGAGTGATTCTAAAAGAAAGAACAGATATCCACAGCTTATTACAAACTAGAAAAGATAGAAACACACTGCGCAGGTCAATGGATATAGGTAAGTTCAAAACTGTCGTTTGTTTGTTGTAACATAGCGACTACACAACAAGAGAAATAATTTTGTGTGTTGGAATTCGTGCGACGTCAGTCCATTGTTCAAGTACAATGTGCATGCCAGCCCTGTTAGCCGTGCGGTCTAACGCGCTGCTTTCCGGGCGGGTTGGCGTGTCGGTCGCCGGCACGAATCCGCCCCGCGGGTTAGTGTCGATGTCCGGTGTGCCGGCCAGTCTGTGGATGGTTTTTAAGGCGGTTTTCCATCTGCCTCGGTGAATGCGGGCTGCTTCCCCTTATTCCGCCTGAGTTACACTACGTCGGCGATTGCTGCGCAAACACTGTCTCCACGTACGCGTACACCATAATTACTCTACCACACAACATTGGCTTTACACTCGTCTGGTGTGAGACGTTCCCGGAGGGGGTCCACTAGGGGCCGAACCGCACAATAACCCTGGGTTCGGTGTGGGGCAGCTGTGAGGTGGGTGACTGCTGTGATTTGTTATGGGGTTGTGAACCACTGAGGGCTACAGCGGGGACGAAGCCACTCCGTCATTTCTAGGTCCCCAGTTCAATACAATACAAAATGAAGCAATGTGCATTCCACCGTCGATTCTGCAACAAGCCGCCTCTGTACAAGCAGTTATATGACTGGCACACAAAGCTCTAGGAAGCTAGTTGCATACGCAAAGGGAAGAGCACTGGTCGGCCATACACGTCGGAAGAAAATGTCGGGCGTATCCGAGACGCGTTCACTGGGAGCCCTTGGAAGTCCACATAACAGGCAAAACAACGGTGTGGCGTGTTCTGAAACGACGCCTGCATCTGAAGACTTACAAGTAGCAAATACTGCAGTAATTGCTTCCTGGTACCAAAACAGAAGGTACGAATTTTTCATTTCAGTTCTCCACGATATGGCAGAGGACACTTTTTTTTAATGACTCATCTTTTTGGATGAATCGATCTTTTATGTATCGATTAAAATGTGAACCATCATAATGTAAGCATTCAGGGGTCACAAAATCCTGGCGTCGCCGTCGAATACGAAAAAGACTCACCAAAACTGAATGTGTTTTGCGTTGTTTCTGTTCACAAAGGTTATGGACCCTTCTTTTTACCGAGCTGGAAATTGTGACAGGAATGTGATATCTGCAGATGCTGCAGATTAGGTGGTTTCTTCAACTTCACGAAGATTCCAGTGATTCCATTTTTATACACTACTGGCCATTAAAATTGCTACACCACTAAGATGACGTGCTATAGACGCTAAATTGAACCAACAGGAAGAAGATGCTGTGGTATGCAAATGATAAGCTTCTCAGAGCATTCATAAAAGGTTGGCGCCGGTGGTGACACCTACAACGTGCTGACATGAGGAAAGTTTCCAACCCATTTCTCATACACAAACAGCAGTTGACCGGCATTGCCTGGTGGAACGTTGTTGTGATGCCTTGTGTAAGGAGGAGAAATGCGTACCATCACGTTGAGGACATTGATAAAGGTCGGATTGTAGCCTATCGCGATTGCGGTTTATCGTGTCGCGACATTGCTGCTCGCCTTGGTCGAGATCCAGTGACTGTTAGCAGAATATGGAATCGGTGGGTTCAGGAGGGTAATACAGAAAGCCGTGCTGGATCCCAACGGCCTCGTATCACTAGCAGTCGAGATGGCAGGCATCTTATCCGCATGGCTGTAACGGATCGTGCAGCCACGTCTCGATCCCTGAGTCCACAGATGGGGACGTTTGCAAGACAACAACCATCTGCACGAACAGTTCAACGACGTTTGCAGCAGCATGGACTATCACCTCGGAGACTATGGCTGCGGTTACCCCTGACGCCGCATCACAGACAGGAGCGCCTGCGATGGTGTACTCAACGACGAACCTGGGTGCACCAATTTTTTCGGATGAATCCAGGTTTTGTTTACAGCATCATGATGGTTGCATCCGATTTTGGCGACATCGCGATGAACGCACATTGGAAGCGTGTATTCGTCATCGCCATACTGGCGTATCAAGCGGCGTAATGGTATGGGGTGCCATTGGTTACACCTCTCGGTCACCTCTTGTTCGCATTGACGGCACTTTGAACAGTGGGCGTTAAATTTCAGATGCGTTACGACCCGTGGCTCTAGCCTTCATTCGATCTCTGCGAAACCCTACATTTCAGCAGGATAATGCACGACCGCATGGCGCAGGTCCTGTTCTGCCCTTTCTGGATACAGAAAATGTTCGACTGCTGCCCTGGCCAGAGCACATTCGCCAGATTTCTCACCAATTGAAAACGTCTGGTCAATGGTGGCCGAGCAACTGGCTCGTCACAATATGCCAGTCACTACTCTTGATGAACTGTGGTATCGTGTTGAAGCAGCATGGGCAGCTGTACCTGTACACGCCATCCAAGCTCTGTTTGACTCAATGCCCAGGCGTATCAAGGCTGTTATTACGGCCAGAGGTGGTTATTTTGGGTACTCATTTCTCAGGATCTGTGCACCCAAATTGCGTGAAAATATAATCACATGTCAGATCTAGTATAATATATTTGTTCAAAGAATACCCGTTTATCATCTGCATTTCTTCCTGGTGTAGCAATTTTAATGGCCAGTAGTGTACTTGGTGAGATTTTTTTTTTCTGTGGGGATTACATAAAATACAGAGTTTTGGTCTCACCCATGGCAGCTACTCTTGAAGAGGTGAGAAACAATTGTTGAAGCTGTCCATGCCAACGGCCTTGCTGCAGTTGTGACACCGGTTCCCGCCAGATCACCACAGTTAAGCGCCGTCGGTCTGGGTTAGCAGTTGGATGGGTGACCTTCCGGTCTGCCGAGCACTGTTGGTAATCGGGGTACACTCAGCCCTTGTGAGGCAAACTGAGGAGCTACTTGATTGAGAAGTAGCGGCTCCGGTCTCGGAAACTGACATACGGCCGCGAGAGCGGTGTGCTGACCGCATGCCCCTCCATATCTGCATCTAGTGACGCCGCTGGGCTGAGAGGACGACACGGCGGCCGGTGGGTACTGTGGATCCTTCGTGGCCTGTTGTTGAGTGGTGTATCAAATGAAATGGACTACTGTTTTGATGTTTCTTGAGCAACGCGTTGCGCCCATGTTGGGTATATGATATAGTATCTGTCGGAAAATAAAACTTTAAATCTTACTATATCTAGTGACACGCACAATTTCTTTGTCTTCCATAGCTTCTCTGTAATAAACAACTGAAATCCGTTCTTTCTTTTTGAATCTCCCTATAGTTCAAGAAAGCGGCCGCACATATTCAATGAACACGACAGCGTTGAAAATGGATAGTAAAAAGCGATAGGATGTCAGTACTGAATGAAATCGAAACCAGAAGCCGGTAATAATTGTATGAGTAATGCCACCGGCTAAATAATACAAATAAGCAGCACTCATGCGTAGCACAGTCGATCAAACTCTACGTCCAGTATAGCGTTTATCCATATACTGCGTATACAGTGAAAGTAAAATGTTGCATGCAGTGGCCATTGGTAACTTACTGTACCAGATGGATGACAGAATTATGAAAGAAGGGGTTAATACAAGCTCTCCGCACAAAATATTAATAACCCCCTTAAAAGAGCTCCCTTGTCACTTTGTAGCACTGTAGATAGTATAGAACTTAAAATTTCATTCATGTCAATCATCAGCTGTGAACTTTTAAGACTCGAAATAACCAGTCTTCAAGTGCACAGTCTTCTATTAAATTAACTTCTTGACTAGTTTCGGCAAATTAATTTGCCATCCTCAGAAGATCATACAATAACGCTTACATCGGAAATCAATGTTCCAATTAAGCTTCCATTGTAATTAATAATTAATTGAATTAATTATTAATGTAATAAAAAGTTTGTGCAGCTGGCTACTAATTATTTCGAGTCTTAAAATTGTATATAACTGCTAACAGGCACTTATGTAAAGCTCCACCACTTACATTAGTCAGCGCAGTGAAGTGGTATCTGTATGTCATAGGTTGTATGGGAGCAGCGTAGCCCCATGGGTCGATCTGAGGACGTGACAGAATGGCAGAAAGAATCAATCGTGTTGTCGCGTGCCCATAGTCACACCGAGAACAAAGTGGTCCAATTTGGTGGTAGGTCAAAAGGAACAGTCCAACTTGTCTATAAGGAATGGTGTAGCACTCACAGCCCTGTAATAAGGACTAAGAGCTGTGGCAGTCAAAAAATCTTAACCCATGGGAGCTGGAGACTTGCGACAGGCCTTGTCAGTGATAGTCGTTTTGAAACCCGACAGGAATTGCTACTATTTATGCAGGTCCATCTCAACCATTTCCCGAAGGGAGATTGCTGTGGGAAGTGCATGCGAAGGGCTTTTGGAGTTGAGTACCTCGCAGAGGCTCATTTCTCACAACGGCAAATAAATCTGTACTTAAGACTGAACTCGCAAACTGCGGTTAAGATTTCGCATCAGCTGTTGAATATTTCAGAACAAATGAAAATTTGTGTCGGACCAGCACTCGGACCAGGATTTCCCACTTCTGGTCGCCCAACAACTTCGACTATCCATGCATGCTTCCAGGAGCGGCTCGAATCACCATGTGTCCTGGTGTCCACTCTCTTTCGTGCTCGCACAATGTGGAGATCACCCTAATACAGTTCATCCAGTGTGTTTTTACTCTGCAAAATCATTAAAATGTTTTGCATAGTTTGATGGAGAGCAGAAACCATGGCATACAACGAAAAGAAATTCAGTCCTTTGGCAAGCGAAGATATTAGACTGTAAGATGTGCAAAAATCATTTTTTTCACCAAACAGTTTTCTGAAAATCGGATGATAAGTATGATAAGTATTCCATAGCAGCAGCCAAAACCGCAGTGTGTCGCACCTGACCGTCTGTCGGATATAAAACCCAATAACTCGAAAATAAAATGAGAAATTATTCTGGTCTCAATTTTAAATAAAATTTCAATATCTTATCTATATTTTATTCCTTGCAATGTAAGAGATAAAATCAACCACACGCAAAGTTTACACAATAGTTTTCTACCTCTGCAAACTGTTTAAAATTTCGTGCGATGTTTTCCATAACTTGATGTAGCGCAGTGAGTATGACGGATAACAAAAAGAAATTTAGTTTTTTAATCGACTTAAGACATCAGACGGTAATATGTGCAAAAATCCAATTTTTTCACCTAATAGTTTTTGAAGAACCGGGTGGTAAGTATTTCACATCGGCCTGTAACGCCGAAAATGCATATCTTCCTACTTCCATCTATTGTACTATAAATATTTTTCCTTATTTTGTTACCTGAAGATATGACATTTCTGTGTCTTTATATATTGTAATTGTTTTACTATTTGTATATCTATATATTTATGCACTTATGTCAATGTATAATTGGTTTGTTTTGTAAATATTATTTGTATTTTTACGCTGGGTCTGGCCTAGGGAAAACTATGCTATCGAACGATTACATCGATAGGTCGTGTGGAGAACCAAAGTGTTTAGGATCTTTGCTAGTGTTAACTCTGCCGCATGGAGCGCGGGCAGAGGGAGTCTGGCTGGAGCAGGGCGGTGGAGCAGGTGTGTTGTGTGACGCTCCCGCGAGTTGCCGCGCTTTCGGGGTTTGGCAGCATGTAATTGTGCTCAACTTGCTATGATAGTTTCTGACACGGTGTCGCGGACGGGAAGTATTAGCTGGCGCACATCAACAGCCCGTTTCGCCTGGTGACCGTGTCGAGAAGAAGGCGCGCCAACATCCAGGTTCTGCAACAGCGACGGCCGACAATGAGTGACTGTCGCCACCTCCTCGACCGACGACTTCAAACCTTATCAACCAACAAGGAAGACTGGAAGCACGTAAAGTTTTAGAACTGTATGACAGACCTCAGCTTTAAAATTGTTCCATTTGCCCCACAAAATTACAGCAACTTAGCATGAACCTTTGTTGCTCATTGTCCCAATTGCATTACCAAGCTGGGTCCCTTCCTTTTCCCGAATGTATTCATAGCTGGCTACAATATTTAGATTACACAAGCAGAAATTAAGAGTGCGATTTTTGTTACCATATTTTAGCTTACCTGTGACTGCAGCTCAGCTTGGTACGTACTAAATTTTACTATTGTTAGTTGTTCAGAATCATTTAATTCAAGTTCAAAGTTAAATCTCTTATTTCTAAACTGCGTAGATTCAAGTAGCTTTTGAAATGATTGTTGAGGTAGCCCAAGACTAACCTTATTTTATTGAATTTCGTAGTGCTTCAGAAACAAAGTTCACTATTAATTTCAGTCACTAAATTAACTTTCAGTTTTCCGATTTTATTAATTCTTTTGCTAAATTAAGTCAGAGTGTAGCGAAATTTATTACTTCTGACAAACATTCAGTTCTCACACAGCACGTGTCAACCTTCAGTTGCCACGCTTTTAGTGCTAATTATATGTGCATTAATCTTTCATTTTCAGTTATTATAGTAGTTTTCCATAGGACTGGCGACCGTAATTTTCCCCAAATATCAAATATCTAATTAACGCCAATTAATTGTTAACGTAACGACCGCACATTTACTTTCTTTATTAATTTTACCGTTTTCTCAAAATTAATTTCCACGAATTTCATTTGTATGTTTCCTTTCATTTAGATGTAACCCTTTCCTCCCTCTTTACCGACAGACTGACTTCGGTGACGATTGCTTTTCGCAAATTTCCATTAGGTACACGCGGTTTAATTTTTACTGTCATTAAGGTCGATTAGTGAGGGGAAGGTTACAGGCCCCAACGCTCTCAGTACAGGCAGCAGCATTTGGCGAACGGTGCAGCCATAACAAAAACCACCCTCTGCATGGAATGCAGAGAGCATGTCTGTAGCATGGAAAGGGTTAATTGAATGCGGTTGTTCATCATCAGGGCAGTGTTTTAGACACTGCACAGTAGCAAATCTGTACTCCTACACTGGGTAAATAACACAGAACACTAGGGGCAAAATGAAATTACGCACATATGCTGTGTTTTGTCTCGTACATCGTTGGTGATAAAAGTGAGAGATATACGTAACAAATGCTAAATGTCTCAAAAAATGTCTTCTACAAATTGTAGATGGTACCTGCCGTAGTCCAGAAATTCCTTAATTTCTCCCTTCGAAACAGATAAATGAATTAATTGACAGCACGACGCCGTAGTAACTACATAAGGGCTACTATAATGCTGTACACAGGCTTAACAGCCTGAAGTCGTCCAATTTCTGCCACTCTGGAAGTAAGGAGGGCAGCAATGAAGTGATTTACGAAAAGTGCACATATCTGAATTTGTTTGATTTTAAACTGGGTTGCAGTACGGTGGTCAAGCAAGAGCCTCAATGAAGAGGAGTAACGCAGAGGAAGCACGTTTTGTAACAAGTATGTACGCTCACTGTGGACAATTAGCTTCGTTTTCTGAGGAGTTGTGGATAACACTTGCGATGCACCACGAATTCCTTCGCCATTCATTCTAAGGTGCGCGCACACACACACACACACACACACACACACACACACATACACACGCACACACACACACACACACAAACTAAATACTATTTGCCTTTCATTATTTTAAAAATAAAATTTTTCAAGAAAAGTCTTTCGTTCTGCAGTTTAGTTAACTGCTAAAGTTGGTGATAATGTGGTGGGAGGAGGGGTAACAGTTGGCGGGGGGCGAGAGGAAAGCGGGGGTAGTAGCTAATGACTGATTGCAATCAGGGGTAATGGTCTACGAAAGGTTGGGAACCAATCGTGTAGTGCCATCCGACGATCCGACGAGTCGTGGTTTTGTTCCTTTCGAAGTGACACGGTGCACCGACGGTCAAATGAGACGTTTAACCCTTTGTTTGTGAAGAGTGTTTTTCGTATCATGAACTCGTTGATGCTGCTCTGAACATGAAACAGGATGTGTGTTTCAACAGTCTCTGTCACAACGTACTGCCCTCCCCTTCTACATCTTCGGGTTGAGGATGTGGCCGACTGCCCCGTCTTCAAGGGTGACAACATGTAGTGTAACGGCGTAAGTTTTTTTATAAATGATTTTCTTTTGACATATGACCATGTGTAGACTTCGTCACCTACGTCAGTTACAACACACTTCAAAATTATTTATATTCTTTTTAAATTGTCTCAGAATGGTTCTTGAACGAAACTGTAAAACATCATTTGAGTCGTATGCGCAGAATTACGTCACTCAGTCCAATTGGTTTGCGCTAACTTTTTTCAATTTAGATGTCGTTTGTTTCTCCTCAGAAATTATATTAATGCAAGTGATCTGCTTTAATAAACATTAGAACCACACTGAATAAACTTTCGAGATTCAAACTCGCGATGGACGTTGTCAAAAATTAATAATCTTGTCAAATAAATTACGTAACATAATTCTTCATAAATAAATTCTCGGAACACGTATTTCAACTTTAGTAGCATCCACTAGTTTATTATCTTCCTACATATAGACGTGAACCTGAGCCTTGACAAGACAGAACTGAACATTTACAACATAATTAAACTTTCTATGACGTCATTGTTGTACAAACATTACAAATTCTCAATTATTTAATCTTTAGAAGCACGACGCAACAACTCGGATTCAGGATCTTCTGTTGCTCTTTGGCTGTCGACCCGCGACGTATAGTGGCCAGCAATTTTCTCTCTGGTCCCGGCAGCGAAGATGCTGTCTCCGTTCGTTGCGCCGCCCTCTCCGTACATGAAACATAAAAAATAAATACAAAACTTTAGATATTTCACAGCTATTACAAATATTACAAAAATACATAAACAAAACAGTAAATTAAACTTATATTCACCTGCAAACTGGGCTGACACTGGTGAATGGGTGACGCTTCAATTTCGCGTCCCACTACAAACATCCGTGTTGACAGGGTTGCTGCACCCGTACGTTCCTGATCAGACGAATACTCAAGCACCCTACGATATCTCGAGTGCTCCGCTAAACCACACGATCGTAATCCTATAGAAACGTACGGGACTATACGGAACAGCGGGTGAAACGTGACAACCATCATCCCCGCAATTTGGTAGCGCTACGTGGTCTACAGAGGGTGGAGAGAAAAATGGAAACCCGACAAACACGACACGTTACCATGCCTAATGCGGTGTAGGAAAACCGTTAGCGTTCAACTTCACTCGACGGTGACAGACCTGTATAGCTATGACGCACGCTTCTCTCGAAGAAAGACCATAAGGGCTCATTAATATTGTGATCTGGTGACCGTGGTGGCCATGGCAGACGTGGAAATTCATCCTCGTGCTCACAAAATCAGTCGTGTACGACGCGAGCTGTGTGAGCAGTGGCCCTGTCGTCTTCAAACACAGCATCACCATTGGGGAACAAACATTGTACCATGGGATGGACCTTATCAGCCAAAACAGTAATGTGACCTTGCAGGGCAATCATGGAGCCGACGGAATACCACGATATGGCTGTCCAAATTGGCACGGAACCTCCTCCATGTTTCACCTTTGGGACGTAAACTCGACCAGAAGTTTGAAACAGTGTGAAACGAGACTCATCCCTCCAAATTACATTATTGCGTTGGTCAATAGTCAATGTTTTATGGTTTTGCCACCACGTTTTTCTGTTACAGGCATTTCATCACTGATGACTGGTTCCCCGCTTTACAGTGCTCCCTTCGTGTTGTTTTGCTGCCACCAGACTGCGATAGTCAGTTTTGCAGTGACTTATTTTTCCTAAAAATCCTCATAAATTACCGTCTGTCACGATCACTCAACACACACTTTACCTGTACTCGTTATAAATTTTCGAAACGGTGCCTTTTGAACACCAAACACTTCGGCTGCCTCGGATACGGATGTACCCATCATGCGAGTACCAAAAATTTGCTCATGTTCCAATTCACTTAGTTCCGACTTCATTCATTCACAGCTACACAAAGCGTTGGTCTGGCCGAAGCTGATACTTGCAACATATTGAGAGCATTGCATAAGTGCTGTTCGTGGTCAAATACAATACCGCAACCTGCATGTTTGGTGACCATCTCCATTATGTTCAAGCTTGTATTTCTCGCCGTATTTCCATATTTTTGCCCAACCCCTGTAATACTCAACGAGTGGTTTCAAATGGATGTAGCATACCCAAAGACACCTGCGGGCTCTTTTTCCACGCCGAACTGAAGCTCGAGACGGCGTTTCGTAGTAACAGAATGATGTGTCCTGACTTTTCGTTCGGTACGGTTACCAGTATAGGCTGTTATAGAACAAAAGTGTAGATAAGTTCAGGCATCGATTTTGGGTGAGATACCTTGTGGACGTGTACTGAATCGAATGGCTAGTTGTTGGACTGACATTAACTGAAAGGCTAGAAAACTATTTATAGGGATGATAAAGGCCACCAAAAGATTTATCTTTGAGAGATAGTAAAAGCTTCCTTTATTAGGCGTCAGAGGAAAATTCATCACAGAGTTAACGTAGCCGCGCGGGATTAGCCGAGCGGTTTGAGGCGCTGTAGTCATGGACTGTGCGGCTGGTCCCGGCGGAGGTTCGAGTCTACCCTCGGGCATGGGTATGTGTGTTTGTCCTTAGGATAATTTAGGTTAAGTAGTGTGTAAGCTAGGGACTGATGACCTTAGCAGTTAAGTCCCGCAAGATTTCACACACATTTGAACATTTTTTAGTTAACGTAGAAAATAACATTTAAAAGATACTTACGAAACTACCTGAATAATTACCAACTGCTTCACAGATTGTCCAATTCTGAAGTTCGCTACCAGGCAGGGATCTTTACAGAGGCGTCCGGAAGGGACACTAATGCCCCGTCCTGGAATCTGGATACAGGATTTTTACTCATTGCAGAATGATCGCTAATGTCCAGCAATAACTGTGTACGACTGTACTAAAATGCATGTTTAACAGAGCCAATGGCGACAGAAATAGCGCTGAAATGTTCGCATCTATATTCTGCGTATAAGATGGTGTGAGCGCGGCGCACTGTGTCTCAGTAGTGGAGAGTGCAGTTGCCTACCACACCCACAGGTTCAACACACAAACGTTACACAGATTGGTGCAAGCCTTACATATCGCAGTAATCCGGAAGACCTGCTAATTACAATAGTTGAAAACCTTAGGTCATCTGGAAACTGTGTTGAATTCAAGTGAGAGCCCCAGCTACGAACCCATAGGGCTTGTATAAGGGAGTGAGTGCATAATATTTTGACTAGGAACCTACAACGGGAAACGTTCCGCTTCCGTTGTGCGACGGTTTCAATGCAGCTGTTTAACTCATCCACATCCACTTGAGGAACTGAATTAGGCGTGACACAGTATAAATATTAGTTAACAGTTCGAAAAGAAACGTAACGAAACATCCATTCATAACTTAAGCACGTTTCTTTGTATTAATACTTGAACAGTATGTATTTCTGTTATTCCCAAAAGGAACCCAGTATACTGTGCGTACAGAACAGTACTGATGCATAACAGCAGCAGCTCGATGAACCGATAACCAACGTTGTTACGGACATTGTACCTACGAAGCATGTTCTCCATACCACCTGGTGCCTCTTCAGTTTCTAATGCAACGGCCACAACTCATATCAGCAGATCTTCCTGTATCCCTACAGCAGTCTTTTAAATTAAACTCCACAGTTAAATCGGGCGATAGCGGCGGCCACGCGGTTGGACCACTTCGGCCTATCTACACTCCTGGAAATGGAAAAAAGAACACATTGACACCGGTGTGTCAGACCCACCATACTTGCTCCGGACACTGCGAGAGGGCTGTACAAGCAATGATCACACGCACGGCACAGCGGACACACCAGGAACCGCGGTGTTGGCCGTCGAATGGCGCTAGCTGCGCAGCATTTGTGCACCGCCGCCGTCAGTGTCAGCCAGTTTGCCGTGGCATACGGAGCTCCATCGCAGTCTTTAACACTGGTAGCATGCCGCGACAGCGTGGACGTGAACCGTATGTGCAGTTGACGGACTTTGAGCGAGGGCGTATAGTGGGCATGCGGGAGGCCGGGTGGACGTACCGCCGAATTGCTCAACACGTGGGGCGTGAGGTCTCCACAGTACATCGATGTTGTCGCCAGTGGTCGGCGGAAGGTGCACGTGCCCGTCGACCTGGGACCGGACCGCAGCGACGCACGGATGCACGCCAAGACCGTAGGATCCTACGCAGTGCCGTAGGGGACCGCGCCGCCACTTCCCAGCAAATTAGGGACACTGTTGCTCCTGGGGTATCGGCGAGGACCATTCACAACCGTCTCCATGAAGCTGGGCTACGGTCCCCCACACCGTTAGGCCGTCTTCCGCTCACGCCCCAACATCGTGCAGCCCGCCTCCAGTGGTGTCGCGACAGGCGTGAATGGAGGGACGAATGGAGACGTGTCGTCTTCAGCGATGAGAGTCGCTTCTGCCTTGGTGCCAATGATGGTCGTATGCGTGTTTGGCGCCGTGCAGGTGAGCGCCACAATCTGGACTGCATACGACCGAGGCACACAGGGCCAACACCCGGCATCATGGTGTGGGGAGCGATCTCCTACACTGGCCGTACACCACTGGTGGTCGTCGAGGGGACACTGAATAGTGCACGGTACATCCAAACCGTCATCGAACCCATCGTTCTACCATTCCTAGACCGGCAAGGGAACTTGCTGTTCCAACAGGACAATGCACGTCCGCATGTATCCCGTGCCACCCAACGTGCTCTAGAAGGTGTAAGTCAACTACCCTGGCCAGCAAGCTCTCCGGATCTGTCCCCCATTGAGCATGTTTGGGACTGGATGAAGCGTCGTCTCACGCGGTCTGCACGTCCAGCACGAACGCTGGTCCAACTGAGGCGCCAGGTGGAAATGGCATGGCAAGCCGTTCCAGAGGACTACATCCAGCATCTCTACGATCGTCTCCATGGGAGAATAGCAGCCTGCATTGCTGCGAAAGGTGGATATACACTGTACTAGTGCCGACATTGTGCATGCTCTGTTGCCTGTGTCTATGTGCCTGTGGTTCTGTCAGTGTGATCATGTGATGTATCTGACCCCAGGAATATGTCAATAAAGTTTCCCCTTCCTGGGACAATGAATTCACGGTGTTCTTATTTCAATTTCCAGGAGTGTATCTTTCACCATCTCGTCTTCTGAGATATCTCCGAACCGCACGTGAGAAACGAGGTAGTGTACCATCATGCTGAAACCACAAGTCCTGATGGAAATTCAGTGGCACGGCCTCCAAGAACGGGTTCAATACGTTTTTTAGGAAAATCAAGTATGCAGGACCAGTTAGCTTGAGTGGAAGGAGGTATGGATCAAACACATGACCGTTTAGAGCACCCGCGCACATGTTAATACTAAACCGGTGCTGAATTCCCTGAATGTGCATGGCACGAGGTTTTTCGTCTGCCCAGACAGGGCTGTTTCGCGAATTCAGAACACAGCCCCTAGTCAACTTACACTCCTATGTGTAGAGAAGTCGACGTGGAAGTAGGGATGTGTCGATGAAGCGGTGCAGGAACCATGTGCAGTAGGCAACACGTCGTGGAAAATCGGCTGAACCGAAAGCGTGTACGCTTTGAAGTAGTACGGATGTAATTGTTGCTCACGCAGATCATCCCAGGCGATACTGTGACTAACAGACATTGTACACGCAGTTGTTGGAGTGCACGTTGACGGATTCTCTTCAACGTGATGCAGTATATCTGATTCAAATCAGAGCGTACGGCGTTGCCCTGGAGTGCTGCCGTCCTGCGGCCTTACCTGTTTCGAGGAGCGGCTGCCTAACTTGGGCAAAAAGTTTGTGCGGCGGCGTGCTGCGTTGCAGAAAACGTTCGTCATACAGCCAACTAGCAGTTCTTCCGTTACATCGAACTCCGCCATACACAAGGAGCATATCTATGTATGAAATTACAGTTAAATCAATAGCATTAGCTGCTGACAGGCGTTGACAGACATCAACGGGGACATCAACCGGGACTCGAACCCGGGATCTCTTGCTTGCATGGCAGACGCTCTATCCATCTGAGGCACCGAGGGCACAAAGGATCGTGCGACTGCAGGGACTTATCGCCGGCACGCTCCCCGTGAGACCCACATTCTCATCTTACAGTCCACACACTACATTCGTAGTGCCCCTGCCTTTATACCCATTACTCGCGGCAGACAATCCACCGAGTCCCGTAAGAGTTCAGGCAATCCGTGCGCATCCTCACTGAAGGAGGTCATCAGCCGGTTAGCCTTAACGATATGAAGATGGCATCTGTTCTTTCGGTGGCTCAGATGGATAGAGCGTCTGCCCTGTAAGCACGAGATCCCGGTTTCGAGTCCCGGTCGGGGCGCACATTTTCAACTGTCCCCTTTGGTGCATATCAACGCATGTCAGCAGCTAATGGTATTGATTTAATTGTAATTTCATTCTAGTGAGCTGCACGGTCACCAATGGCACCTTTTCTTCCGGACGTGTCCGAAAGAACAGATGCCATCTTCATATCTATGTATTCTGAAAACGTGTACCGAATCATGTTTACTGCATCGGAGAAACACGGCCGGCCGGTGTGGCCGAGCGGTGCTAGGCGCTTCAGTCGAGTCATGCCTCGGGAATGGTTGTGTGTGATGTCCTTAGGGTAGTTAGGTTTAAGTAGTTCTAAGTTCTAAGGGACTGATAACCTCAGATTTTAAGTACCATGATGCTCAGAGCCATTTGAACCATTTGAGAAATACGGGCATTGAATAGGTTTTCCAGCAAGGCAGATGTTAAGTGACATCAGGTGACCATCTGACTTAGTACACGTCATACTGTCTACGCTGTTGCATACCAGGAAAAGCAGCTCTTGACAGAGCAGACACGGGCACGTTACACATCTGAACGCGACCGTCGTAGGATGGAAACGGTACATACACGGACATGGATTGAAAGGTGGCTACACTGAGTCACAGCGCCAGAGATTGCGCCAAAGAGTATTTTTCCGCCACCTCCACTGGGGCAGTTGTAGTTCAGAAGTTGCCGTGGGCAGTAGTAGTTCTGAGGTTGCCGAGGGCAGTGCTCGTTGAGAGGATGTCGATACCAGTACTAGTTGAGGCCATGTCATATGCAGTTGTTCTGTTGGGCGAGACAGCAGATGCTGTTCGATTGGGGATGTTGTAATGATCACAGTGCATTTTTTCGTCAATATATATGAAGGTAACAAAAAATTTTTTGTGGTGTCACCGCCAGACACCACACTTGCTAGGTGGCAGCTTTTAAATCGGCCGCGGTCCGCTAGTATACGACGGACCCGCGTGTCGCCACTGTCAGTGCTGGCAGACCGAGCGCCGCCACACGGCAGGTCTAGTGAGACGTACTAGCACTCGCCCCAGTTGGACAGCAGACGTTGCTAAAGATGGAACTGACACATAGCGCTCTCATTTGCCGAGACGACAGTTAGCATAGCCTTCAGCTACGTCATTTGCTACGACCTAGCAAGGCGCCAGTATCATTTAATATTTATCTATGGATGCCTGTACCGTCAGATTGATGTTCTCCAATTGTGGATTAAAGTTAAGTATTCCAAGAGCTTCGTACTTTATTTATTAGACTCAACTCCTTTAACTGTTCCAGACCTCACGCCAGTCTGCGTGAGCTTAAACGCGTGCATTTCGGCTTCCTCCAAACCCCGTGAATTGGCTCCTGCCAATTCACAACATTTTTATTTCAAATTTCCTAAATAACAATGCCTCTTGGTCACAGGTTCAGTCAACAAAGCATCTGGCTTGTGTTCATGTATTAGACTGTAATTCTAGTTTCTATATGCAGTTATAGTATCTCTTTTTTTAAATTACTTCATAGTAAATGGTGTTTAAATTATCTTGTCGTATGGAGGAAGAGCCGTGCCAGATGTGTACGTTGAATCACACTTCCACACACAGAACAGTTACACTTGTGCTTTGTTGTTTCGTAGCTTTCATAGTTGCTGCGGACTTAATTAATTAATTGTGTTAACGGAAATTTTCTTTCATTCTTTGTTGTTATTCTATGTAGTCAGATTGCGTACTAATACTACTCAGGGCCAACCGGTTACGAGACTTCGTAACCGGACATACAGCTACTAAAAATATTTGCATTTTATTTAATTAAGCCGCCATGCAGGATTCCTATTCAAAATATTATGTACTTACTCTTTTCTACAACTTCTAGATGTTTGTAACGGGAAATTTGGAACACCAAACACACACACACACACATACACACACACACACACACACACACATTCATACATAGGGTGAATCGCCTAAAACTTTGACCGCAAATATTGCGGAGATGGAAAGTGCCATTGATGTGGTTTTCACAGAATGGACTGGTAGGCAAGGGGCCATACTGTTAGGCAATAAAAATATTGTAATAATATTTAGAAAGTCCATTTTTGTGCAAACATATACTTTTTAAATGGAACAATGCCTATTGGCATTATCAAATTAAAATCCGGGTAAATTAGAATCTCAGTGGTGTTTGTCGCAGGAGTCTACTGCGAGTCATTTACGAGATACCGTATTTTGAAAAGCTTCCACACACCCACACTCGTTTGTGCCATTCAACCTGCGCAGTTGCTAGCTACGATTTGTTATGTTTGCTTACCGTGTACTTGTGTTTTCCTTGAGTGCACTGTGACGTCAGTCAGTGTGCAACAGTCCAAGCAATAGGCCATGAGTGGACAATCGGATTTACTGACGCAGAAAAAGCCGGTACCCTCATGGTTTATGGAGAGTGTATACAGAATGCAGTTCGTTCTTGTACAGTGTACGCGTGAAGATATCCAAATAGACGTCAACCACCTCGGCAGTTATTTATCAACCCCTTCAACCAGTTATGTGAGCAGTATGACACATAGACAACGGAACAGAAGGAAACAAGTGATGACAGAAGAGAGGGAAATTATTGTTCGTGCTGCTGCTGGCAGATGATCCGTACCTTAGCTCCCGCGCGATCGCACGAGCAAGTGACACAAGTCAGGCATGTGTACTACGCATTCTCGATCGACATAAGTTGCATCCCTATCACATCCCTCTCCATCAAGAACCGTATGGAAACGATAATGAGAATGGTGCTAATTTCTGTACAAGGGCAATAAGACAGGATACAACAGTTGTATCATGTATCTTGTTTAGCGATGAAGCCACAATTACTAATCATGGCCAAATAAACGGCAGAAACATTAGCTGTTGGTCTGCTGACAGTTCCAGTTGGCTTGGTGTGGTGCAACGTCAACGTCTATAGAGTGTTCACGTGTGGTGTGGGGTACTGAACCATCAGCTCAGAGGCCCGTCTTTCATAGACGAACACTGAAAGCATACAAATATTGCAGCCTCCTAACAGACCATTTTCAACGGATGCTAGAAGACGTTCCTCTGCACACTAGGAGGAAACTGTGGTACCAGCATGATGGCTGTCCAGCCCATAGTGCACGAACATCTTCACGAGTCGTTTTTAAATCGTTGGATTGGACTCAGAGGCATGTACCATGGCCGGCCTATTCCCCGAATTTGACGCCTGTACACATTTTTATGTGAGGGGTAGGCGCTTTCAACTCATCTGTTCTGATGCACGGTGGAGCTCCACCTCAAATTCCTTACAAGGTCACTCAGTTACTCTCTCCACCTCGTGTTACAGAGTAACTGAGTGAGGAAGATCACCAGATTTGAAACCTCTCATGTGAAAATTAAAATTGTGTTTCGTTCAATGATTTATTTGTTATTTTTCTTCTGCATGTTCTTACAAATATTACCACAAAGTTTTATTGTCCTACGGTCACCAGTTTTTCACCGGGCCCTCTCGAGCAGTGTAAGTTTTGTGGTGTCACCGCCAGACACCACACTTGCTAGGTGGTAGCTTTAAATCGGCCGCGGTCCATTAGTACATGTCGGACCCGCGTGTCGCCACTGTCAGTAATTGCAGACCGAGCGCCACCACACGGCAGGTCTTGAGAGACGTACTAGCACTCGCCCAGTTGTACGGACGACTTTGCTAGCGACTACACTGACGAAGCCTTTCTCTTATTTGCCGAGAGATAGAATAGCCTTCAGCTAAGTCCATGGCTACGACCTAGCAAGACGCCATTAACCATTTCTAGAGAGAGTCTCACTTGTATCATCCAGAATGCTGTATACAAATGATGGATTAAAGTTAAGTATTCCAGCAGCTACGTACTTTTCTTTATAGCATTCATTACGTATCCTGTTTCAGACCTAACGCCAGCCGGCGTGTGTAAACGCGTGCCTTTCGGTTACCCGTCACTGTGGACTGGCTGTCTTGTCAGTCCACTACAAGTTTAATTACACTGAGGTGACGAAAGTCGTTGGACCTCCTTTTTCCCAGCGTAGTGCAGCGACTCGACGTGGCATGGACTCAGAAAATCGTTGAAAGTGCCCTGTAGAAATATTGAGACTGGCTGTCTCCAGAGCCGTCCGTAATTGCAAAACCGTTGCCGGTGCAGGATTTTGTGCACGAACTGACCTCTCGATTGTGCTCCACTGATATTCGATAGGACCCATGCCGGGCGATCTGGATGGCCAAACCATTCTCTCGAATTGTCCAGAATATTGTTCAAACCAGTCGCGAACAACTGTAGGCCTATGACATGGCGCATTGTCATGCATAAAAATTCCGTTGTTGTTTGGGAACGTAAAGTCCACGAACAACTGAAAACGATCTCCAAGTAGCTGAAATTAACTATTTTCAGTCAATGATCGGTTCAATTGTACCAGAGGACCCAGTCCATCATGTTAACACTATCCACACCACTACGGACCCACCATTAGCCTGCTCGGAACCGTGTTGACAACTTGGGTCTATGACTGCATAGGGTCTGTGCGACACTCGAAACCTACCCTCAGCTCTTATCAACTGAAATCTCGATGTTGTGTCTAGACAAGACAGCCTAGACACAATGAGAGGAAGCCGAAAGGCACGCGCTTAAACTCACGCAGGCTGGCGTGAGGTCTGAAACAGGATACGTAATGAATGCTATAAAGAAAAGTACGTAGCTTCTGGAATACTTAACTTTAATCCACATTTGTAGAACATCGCTCTTGATGATACATTAATAGAATCTCAATATCTATACTGGTAATGGCGCCTTGCTAGGTCGTAGCAAATGTAGCTGAAGGCTATGCTAACTATCGTCTCGGCAAATGAGAGCGTAGTTGTCAGTGAACCGTTCCTTGCAAAGTCGGCTGTACAACTGGGGCGAGTGCTAGTACGTCTCACTAGACCTGCCGTGTGGCGGCGCTCGGTCTTCAATCACTGACAGTGGCGACACGCGGGTCCGTCGTATACTAGCGGACCGCGGCCGATTTAAAAGCTACCACCTAGCAAGTGTGGTGTCTGGCGGTGACACCACACTCGACTCATCTGACTAGGCCACGATTTTCCAACCGATATGGTCACGAGCCCAGGAGAAGCCCTGCAGGTGATATCATAGTGTTAGGAAAGGCACTCGCGTTGATCATCTGCTGCCACAGCCCATTAACGCGAAATTTTGCCGCACTGTCCAAACGGATACATTCGCCGTACATCTCATACTGATTTCTGCAGTTATCTCACGCAGTGTCGCTTGTCTGTTGGCACTGACAACTATACGCAAACGCCGCTGCTCTCGGTCGTTAGGTGAAGTCCGTCAGCCACTGCACTGTCCGCGATGAGAGGTAACGCCCGAAACGTGTTATTCTCGGCACTGATACTGTCAATCACGGAATATTGAATTTCCTAACGATTTCCGAAATGGAAAGTCCTATACATGCGTCTTGCTCCGACTACCGTTCCGCATTCAGAATCCGTTAATTCCCTTCGTGCGACCATATTCACGCAGGAACCTTTCCACATGGATCAACTGAATACAAATGACAGCCCCACCAGTGCACTGTCCTTTTGTAAGAAGGCTGTTTAGGTTCTTATTGGCAACGTTACGTAGCGCTCTGTATGAAAATCACTGGCTGTGCTGTGTGCAGTCTGTGGCTAGTTTGCATTGTTGTCTGCCATTGTAGTGTTGGGCAGCTGGACGTGAACAGCGCGTAGCGTTGCGCAGTTGCGAGGTGAGCCGCCAGCAGTGGTGGATGTGAGGAGATAGATGGCGGAGTTTTGAAATTTGTAATACTGGATATCATGAACTGCTATATACATTATGACTTTTGAACACTATTGAGGTAAATACATTGTTCTCTATTAAAATCTTTCATTTGCTAACTATACCTATTAGTAGTTAGTGCCTTCCGTAGTTTGAATCTTTTATTTAGCTGACAGTAGTGGCGCTCGCTGTATTGCAGTAGTTCGAGTAACGAAGATTTTTGGTGAGGTAAGTGATTTGTGAAACGTATAGGTTAATGTTAGTCAGGGCCATTCTTTTGTAGGGATTTTTGAAAGTCAGATTGCGTTGCGCTAAAAATATTGTGTGTCAGTTTAAGCACAGTCATGTATAATTGTTCTAAGGGCACGTTTCACTTTTATACCTTGTGTACGCGATACTACAGCCATCTGGATACGTGCATATCTCTGTCCCATGAGTTTTATTTCCTCAGTTTACAACCCAATTGCTATTTACGAGGCGTGTCTTTAAGTAAGTACCGTTTTGAAATTAAAAAAAGACGTGCTAGATATCTCAATAATTTTATTTCTACATGAAAGCCTGCACCTTAATCTACTTTTCTACATAATTTCCGTCGATATTGAGGCACTTGTCATAACGTTGTACCAGTTTTTGAATACCGTCCTCATAGAAGTCTGCCGCCTGACTTGTTAACCACTGCATCGCCACTGTTTTGACTTCGTCATCGTCTTGAAGACGCTGACCGCCCAGGAGATTCTTCAAGTGCAGGAACAGATGGCAGTCACTGGACGCAAGATCGGGGCTGTGCGGAGGATGATCTAGAGTTTCCCATTGAAAAGATGTGATGAGGTCTTTGTTCTGCGGACGGGCATTGTCTTGCAGCAAAACGATGCCCTTGCTCAGCTTCCATGGACTATTGCTTTGATTCTGGTGTGACGTAGGCCACCCATGTTTCATCGCCCGTAACAATTTGGCTTAAGAAATCGCCACCGTCGTTGTGGTACCGCTCAAGGAAAGTCAATGCACTGTCTAAACGTTTGGTTTTGTGCACATCCGTCAACGTTTTCGGTACCCAACGTGCGCACAGTTTTAGGTAATTCAAGTTCTCGGTCACAATGCCATACAAAACACTACGAGAAACATTAGGAAAGTCGTCCCGCAAGGAGGAAATCGTAAAGCGTCTGTTTTCTCTCACCTTATTGTCCACTTCCTGTATCAAACTTTCATTAACGGCCGAAGGACGCCCACTGCGTTGTTCATCATGCACATTTGTGCGGCCATCTTTAAATGCTCTCACCCACTTTCTTGCCATTCCATCATTCATAATGTTTTCTCCGTAAACTGCTCAGATCTCACGATGAATATCGATACTTTTAGGCCTTTTAGCACTAAGAAATCGTATAACAGCCCGTACTTCACAGTCATCGGGACTCACGATTATCAGAGGCATCTTAAACACTTAGTACACAACGTAAACAAGGAAGAATCAGACTGTAATGGCGTCAGTGCGTAGATTAAGGTACAGGCTTTCATGTAAAAATAAAATTATTGAGATATCTTAGCACGTCTTTTTTTAATTTCAAAACGGTACTTACTTAAAAAACACGCCTCTTATTTTCATTGTTTACCACATCTGAACATGGTTGACATTGCCGGAAACCGATCTTGTTGAAATAAAACAGCAATCGACACCACAAAAAATAAGTTTATTTTGTATTGATAAGGATCCCTGTGACAAGTTTGTCCAGTTTTGATTATATTTCATTGTTAAATTTTAACTGTGTGTTACTGTTGTACAAAGCTGAGAACTCTGACGTAATTATAAAATTGTCTCTGGATGATTAAAAAAATAGCTACGTCTACATTTTTTATTCTGATGGTGCACAGAATTACGGTAACAGTCCTATATAGCACAGACAAAAGGGTAGTGGGCCTTCACGGTCACCCACTTTCTTTAATTAATTTTACCGATTTTTTCGTCCTAAATGTGAATATTGGTAAAGCAGAATTTTAAATCCAGTATAATGGAAATACTATTCAACCAGCAATTGAAAAGGTATCAGATCAAAGCAAAGTGTTCTAGTACAAACATGATTTTAGATCCTCTATACCTAAGCGCTCTATACCGCAGCGCTACAAAGACGAGGGGCCTCCCAGGTGAGATAGCTCTCAACTGAATGAACCAACGCCAGGCTGGCCCCAACCAGGGGAGCTAACTCCCTGGGCTCTCCCGTTCACTGGGACGGCCGCCACGCGCCTCCACGGTTTATTCGTGGCGGGGCGTTACAGAGGCCAGCCAGACAGCGGCGCTTCCCAACTATGCCAGCCTCGATTGTTTTATTCGCGCTGTCCCAGGCTACGGATAATAATAGCGAAACAGCTGCCCCGCCATTCATTACATCACTTGGTCTATGTGGGCATAATTGGGACAGAGGTGCCTTTGACGAACAGGTACCGAGTATGCTGCAGGGAAGCGTGCTGAGACCACTATTAATCGTATTCAACAAAAATAATGCAAGAGATGGTGCCAAATGATTCAAACAGAACGTAAAGGAGGGATCCATGTTGCTGACTGTACAGAAATCAGGCGATGATAACCTGGTAGCGGAGCGCCCGTAAACTCAAAATGCACACTGTACAGAAATCAGCACTGGAGTCCCACAAGGTTCAATATTGTGACGTGTTACTTAATAATGTCATTAAGTCTTACAAATGACGTTATCCTTACAACTTATCCTGTTGGCGGGACATCAATGGAAGATACTTTTTTTTTTGTCATCAGTCTACTGACTGGTTTGATGCGGCCCTCTACTCAGGCAGCAACAGCCGCCTGAGACACGAGCAGCAACAAGGAAGTAAACTATTTTGTGGCATATGACGAGTTCCTAGCCTTGACCGAATAGTATAGTTACATCTGCGTGCGTTGATAGTTTAGTTTCTTAAGTTTCTGCATGTTATTTTATATTCAATAAACACATTTCTTGCCTCTTCATTTTTATCGGAAAGTAAGCCGATTTTGCGACATTTTGCAAGTTCTTAATCAGGAGCGAATTATTTAGTCTCACATGTGTGCATTATAATTCAGTTTGTGAATCTCTGCGATTTACTCTAATTTATCAAACACTATTCTTACGTTTTCCTCTGTGTCTACAGCAGAGTTCCACAATGCGTGTCGATTGTCCTCTGTCTGTCTGTGTAGTGTAGTTTCCCATGGTCTTTAGTAGCGAGATAAGGACTTTGACTGTTGTGTGCGGATGAGAGCTGAGTCGGTGACACTTCGCTCTTAGCTCCAGGCTGTGATGGCTTTGGTTACACACCTTGAAGCTGCAGCGGATGGGCTAAACTGTTGTGGACCCGCTGTAGGGATCCAAAGGACGTCAATTACGTTTGAGTCCGACGATCGGTCCGCACAGGTGACCAGTCCAGTTACTGCTTGCGCTGAGGTTGACCCCTCACCCGTGGTCAGTGGGAGGCAACCCTGGGCATGGCAGGCAGTGAACGACTTCCCAGAAGGTCGCACGTAAGGCCTCCCCGCTTAGTATGACTAACAGGTTCCAGGTGCTGTCAGTGGCTGGCACTGTCCCACAGCCAGATGTAGTCGCTTGTACTGTTTCGGAATAAACCTCTCAGTCTGTGAGATTCAGGCAATCGGAGAGGGTGAATTTTTGGTCGTTGGGAGCTCCAATGTTAGGCGTGTTGTAGGGACTGCCTAGGGACATGGCTGCCAAGGAGGGAAAGAAAGCCAATGGGCACTCCGTGCGCATACCGGCTGGAGTCATTCTAGACTTGTAACAGATCCTTCTGGATGCCATGAAAAGCACAGGGTGCAGCTAACGGCAGGTGGTGGCTCACGTCGTTTTGTGTAGTTTTGGACTGTAAGAGATTCTCTCTGGTTTCGACCTGTTAATAGAAGTGGTAAAGCTGGGGTCTTGCTTGTGAGATGAAAGCAGAGCTCACCATATGCAGCATAGTCGACAAGACCTATTGCGGACCTCAGGTATAGATCTGAGTGGAGGGTCCGAATCAGAGGTTCAGATGGTTCTGCGACCGTGTAGACTGCAGATCCCTTGACTTATGCCTTAGGGTGATTCACCTCCGGGTTCCGCCGAATAGGTCAGGAGTCCACTACGCGCAGGAGGCGGCTACACGGGTAGCAGGACTGTGTGGCGTTGGCTGGGTAATTTTTTAGGTTAGACGGTCTCGGGGAAACATAAAAAGGGCTTCAATCTAAAAAGGTGCACGTCGAACACAGGAAGAACGAAGATCCAGGAACCATTGGTATAGCAGTTATAAACTGTCGTAGCTGTGTTGGAAAGCACCAGAGCTCCAAGCGCTAGTAGAAACAAATCGTTATAGGTACTGAAAGCTGGCTAAAGCCAGAGATAAATTCAGCCGAAATTTTTGCAAAGGACCTAACTGTGTTCAGAAAGGATAGGGTAAACATAGTTGGCAGTTGCCTGCTTGTTGCTGTTAGTAGTAGTTTATCTTATGGTGAAACTGATGTGCATAGTACCTTTGAGTTCGAATGGGCTGAGGTCATTCTTAGCAATCGGAACAAATTAATAATTGGATCCTTTTACCGACCTCCCAACTCATATGACAAAACTGCTAAAACATTCAAAGAAAACTTAAGTTTGATTCTAAACATGGACCCGATTCGTACAATCACAGTTGGTGCTGAATTGAATTTACCCTAGATATTTTGGGTGAAAATACATGTTTAAATCCGGAAGTATGCATAAAACATCATTCGAAATTGCGTTAAACGCATTCTCTGAAAATTATTTCGAGCAGTTAGTTAATGAGCCCATGCGAACAGTAAACGGCTGTGAAAACCCACTTGACCCCATAGCTACAAATAATCATGAGATAATAGCGAGCATCAAAACAGATACAGAGATCAGTGAACACAGGGTTGTCGTAACGAGACAATATGGTAATCTCAAAATCCTCCAAAAATCATCGAAAAATATACCTATTCGAAAAAGCAGCTCAAAATTCAATTGACACCTTCCTGAGAGACAATTTTCGTTCTCTTCCAAAGTAACAATGTAAGTTTAAACCAGATATGGCTTGAATTCAAAGAAATAGTATCGACCGCAATTGAGAGATTTATACCAAATTAACAAACAATGGAGCTGACCCCCCCTTGGTACACAAAAAGGGTCAGAACATTGTTGCAGAAACAACGAAAAAAGGTTGCCAAATTTAAACGAACGCAAAATCTCCAAGATTGGTGATCTGTTACAGAAGCTTGAAATCCAGGGCGGACAGCAATGCGAAATGTTTATAATAGTTTTCGCAACGAAACTCTTCTCGAAACCTGGCAGAAAATCCAATGAGATTCTGGTCGTATGTGAAGTATGTTAGCGGCAAGAAACAATCAATACCGTCTTTGTGCAATAACAATCGAAATACTACAGATGATAAAGCAGTCACTGAACACAGCCTTCCGAAATTCCATTCTACGCAGCTCCTCTTCCCTGACCTTGAGCCTCGTTTATTATTATTGCAAATTCCGACTCTGCAGTAGTATTCTAATCATCAACCAATAAGCCATAAATACAGCTTTCCTGTTTCTTAACAACGCTCCACTATCGCATATTTTATACAAGTATTTATATACTAAAAAGTGTTATATACACTCCTGGAAATGGAAAAAAGAACACATTGACACCGGTGTGTCAGACCCACCATACTTGCTCCGGACACTGCGAGAGGGCTGTACAAGCAATGATCACACGCACGGCACAGCGGACACACCAGGAACCGCGGTGTTGGCCGTCGAATGGCGCTAGCTGCGCAGCATTTGTGCACCGCCGCCGTCAGTGTCAGCCAGTTTGCTGTGGCATACGGAGCTCCATCGCAGTCTTTAACACTGGTAGCATGCCGCGACAGCGTGGACGTGAACCGTATGTGCAGTTGACGGACTTTGAGCGAGGGCGTATAGTGGGCATGCGGGAGGCCGGGTGGACGTACCGCCGAATTGCTCAACACGTGGGGCGTGAGGTCTCCACAGTACATCGATGTTGTCGCCAGTGGTCGGCGGAAGGTGCACGTGCCCGTCGACCTGGGACCGGACCGCAGCGACGCACGGGTGCACGCCAAGACCGTAGGATCCTACGCAGTGCCGTAGGGGACCGCACCGCCACTTCCCAGCAAATCAGGGACACTGTTGCTCCTGGGGTATCGGCGAGGACCATTCGCAACCGTCTCCATGAAGCTGGGCTACGGTCCCGCACACCGTTAGGCCGTCTTCCGCTCACGCCCCAACATCGTGCAGCCCGCCTCCAGTGGTGTCGCGACAGGCGTGAATGGAGGGACGAATGGAGACGTGTCGTCTTCAGCGATGAGAGTCGCTTCTGCCTTGGTGCCAATGATGGTCGTATGCGTGTTTGGCGCCGTGCAGGTGAGCGCCACAATCAGGACTGCATACGACCGAGGCACACAGGGCCAACACCCGGCATCATGGTGTGAGAAGCGATCTCCTACACTGGCCGTACACCACTGGTGATCGTCGAGGGGACACTGAATAGTGCACGGTACATCCAAACCGTCATCGAACCCATCGTTCTACCATTCCTAGACGGGCAAGGGAACTTGCTGTTCCAACAGGACAATGCACGTCGGCATGTATCCCGTGCCACCCAACGTGCTCTAGAAGGTGTAAGTCAACTACCCTGGCCAGCAAGATCTCCGGATCTGTCCCCCATTGAGCATGTTTGGGACTGGATGAAGCGTCGTCTCACGCGGTCTGCACGTCCAGCACGAACGCTGGTCCAACTGAGGCGCCAGGTGGAAATGGCATGGCAAGCCGTTCCACAGGACTACATCCAGCATCTCTACGATCGTCTCCATGGGAGAATAGCAGCCTGCATTGCTGCGAAAGGTGGATATACACTGTACTAGTGCCGACATTGTGCATGCTCTGTTGCCTGTGTCTATGTGCCTGTGGTTCTGTCAGTGTGATCATGTGATGTATCTGACCCCAGGAATGTGTCAATAAAGTTTCCCCTTCCTGGGACAATGAATTCACGGTGTTCTTATTTCAATTGCCAGGAGTGTACTTAACGTGTAAATATTTGAAGTAAATCGGAAAGGTACTTTGAGATTTGGGGTAACAGTGTTTTCCTTTATGTCACACACACACACACACTCACACACATACACACACACACACACACACATACACACACACACACACACACACACACACACACACACACAAATGTATCTGTAATAAAGAATTGCTACCAAAATTCAACGTTGTAGCAACGTTTCAGAGCAATCGATCAAGAACTCTCGGAGATGAACGATTTTAAATACTCACGGCACTGTTTTCCGGTTACGTTTCTGGCGGACGGGAACAGGTCCCTTCCAAGTGGCAGCCTCTGCTAGCGCTGTTGGCGCCGCCTGGTGTTCGTCCGTTACTGCGACATGGCGAGTTCAGATGGTAACGAAATTGGTATTACATTAATACCTTCAGCTGCTAACGGCCGTTGATTATATCAACGGGGACAGGTGAGATCTCGTGCTTACATGGCACACGCTCTATGCATCTGAGCCACCGAGGGCACAGAAGATAGTGCGACTGCAGGGACTATCACGCGCAAGCCTCCCGCGAGACCCACATTCTCACCTTGTATGTCCACACACTACATTCGTAGTGTCCCTGCCCAACACACTCATTACTCGTGGAAGTCCCGTAAGAGTTCGGGTAATATGTGTGCATCCGCACAGAAGAAGAAGGTCATGGCCGGTATTGCCAGAACTATATGCTTATAAGAATATGGTGTCCATTCTACCCATGTCCGAAAGAAAAGACACCACATCCATGTAAGTATTCAGACGGTAAGGTGTACAGCGGCCACGTAGGCTGCACGCATGCCCGAGGTGCCGGAATGGTTGCCGATCGCTTTTGCACAGATCTCCGGTATACCAACATACATATGTCATATATACCAGACGGCGTTCCAGTAGGCGCATAAAAACACTTGAGTGTACGAATGCAATGTTGTGTCAAAATTTTAAAACAGTCAGTGAATAAGTTTCGGAGATCTGATATTTTGAAGCAACTAGCATCTACATTTTAATTTGTATAGCAACTGTACGTAAATGTTCCCAATCACAAATCTCCGGAAGTTTCTGACTGAACGCTTTGAAATTTTGACACTACGTTGCATTCAATTATGCGTATGTTTTTATATAGCTCAATTATTTTTAATATGTGTGATACAAATTTTTTATGAACTTAATAATAGGGAAACGCTTTATATACGCTGAAGCGCCAAAGAAACTGGTATCGGCATGCGTATTCAAATATAAAGATATGTAAACAGTCAGAATACGGCACTACGGTCGGCAACGCCTATATAAGACAACAAGTGTCTTGCGCAGTTGTTAGTTCGGTTAGTCTTGCTACAATGGCTGGTTATGAAGATTTACGTGGCTTTGAACGTGGTGTTATAGTTTGCGCACGAGCGATGGGACACAGCATCTCCGAGGTAACTATTAAGCGGGGATTTTCCCGTATGACCATTTCACGAGTGTACTATGAATGTCAGGAATCCGGTAAAACATCAAATCTCCGACATCGCTGCGGCCGGAAAAAGATCCTGCAAAAACGAGACCAACGACGACTGAAGGGAATCGTTCAACGTGACAGAAGTGCAACCCTCCCTCAGATTTCAATACGGGGCCATCAACAAGTATCAGCGTGCGAAGCATTCAACGAAACATCACCGATGTGGGCTTCCGGAGCCAAAGACCCACTCGTGGACTCGTGATGACTGCACAACAAAAAGCTTTACGCCTCGTCTAGGCCCGTCAACACCGACATTGGATTCTTGATGACTCGAAACATGTTGCCTGGTCGGACGAATCTCGTTTCAAATTGTATCAAAAAATGGTTCAAATGGCTCTGAGCACTATGGGACTCAACTGCTGAGGTCATTAGTCCCCTAGAACTTAGAACTAGTTAAACCTAACTAGCCTAAGGACATCACAAATATCCATGCCCGAGGCAGGATTCGAACCTGCGACCGTAGCGGATTGCGGTTCCAGACTGCAGCGCCTTTAACCGCACGGCCACTTCGGCCGGCCCAAATTGTATCAAGCGGATGGACATATGCGGGTATGGACACAGCCCTGCGTGTCAACAG